>NC_057814.1:490846822-491146822 GCF_018294505.1 Triticum aestivum | reverse complement strand
TTACGGGAATTCGCCGGGGGAAGTAGTGGGCCTTAATGGGCCATACGGGAAAGGAGAGAAGGGCCTCAAGGGGTGTCCGTGCCCCCCCCATGGGCTGGTCCGAATTGGACTAGGAGGGGGCGGCGCCCCCTCCTTCCTTCTCCCCTCTTCCTCCTTCCCTTCCTTCTCCTACTTGGAATAGGAAAGGGGGGGCCGAATCCTACTTGGACTTGGACTCCCCCTTTTGGTGCGCCCCCCTTTGGGCAGGCCTCCTCTTCCCCCTCCTTTATATACGTGGTAGGGGGGCACCCCAAAGACACACAAGTTGATTGTTTAGCCGTGTGCGGTGCCCCCTCCACATATTTTCACCTCGGTCATATCGTTGTAGTGCTTAGGCGAAGCCCTACGTCGGTAACTTCATCATCACCGTCATCACGCCGTCGTGCTGACGAAACTCTCCCTCGGCCTCAGCTAGATCAAGAGTTTGAGGGACGTCACCAAGGTGAACGTGTGCAGATCGCAAAGGTGCCGTGCGTTCGGTACTTGATCGGTTGGATCGCGAAGATGTTTGACTACATCAACCACGTTACTTAACGCTTCCGCTTTTGGTCTACGAGGGTACGTGGACACACTCTCCCTGCTCGTTGCTATGCTTCTCCTAGATAGATCTTGCGTGATCGTAGGATAATTTTTGAAATACTACGTTCCTCAACAACCACTACAACGAGGGCACCCATGATGCGGAGGCCTCGCCCTCTTCCATGTCCAAGGAGCCAATCATCATCGATATCTCCGACAATGAGGAGTAGCTTGTCTTATTAGCTCACTATAAGGACCCATGTTCAGTTTTCTAGCTACTGCCTTTCCTTAACAAATTCTAGTGAATTGTGCTATCTACTTTTACCATGCAATCTTCTGCTATAGTGTATATGTTCTATATGTCGTGCAATGTGGTGTTCAGTTAACTGCTTGGTTCAATTCTGCAAATGTGATGTTCAATTCTTCAGGGTGCAATATTTCCAAGTTGTTAAGCATGCTTGGTTTGGTTAACTGTCTGATCTTCTATTATGAGTATGTTATATTGTGCAATGTGGTGCTCAGTTAACGTTTGGTTCATTTGTTGTGGTGTTTAGTTAACTGCTTGGTTCAATTCTGCAATGCGATGTTCAATTGTTGTGGTTGCATTCTGTTATTGTATACCATGTGAGAAATAAATCGAACTTGGCTGTAGTAAATACATGAGAAACAAATACAATTGCTATATTTCCAAGTTGTTAAGCATGCTTGGTTTGGTTAACTGTCTGATCTTCTATTAGGATTATGTTATATTGTGCAATGTGGTGCTCAGTTAACATTTGGTTCATTTGTTGTGGTGTTTAGTTAACTGCTTGGTTCAATTCTGCAATGCGATGCTCAATTATTGTGGCTGCATTCTGTTATTGTATACCATGTGAGGAATAAATCGAATTTGGCTGCACTTAATACATGAGAAACATATACAAGTGCTATATTTCCTATTTCTTAATCATGCTTGGTTTGGATAAATGGGTTTTCCATGTGGCTTGAATTAATCTGATGAATCTGCAATGTGCTTATTTATCATCAACATATTTTACTGATAGCATGTGAACCCTTACTTAACCTGATGACTAACTACCTTATATGTGTTGCAGGGAAACAATGGGAAGCACTGAGGTTTACAAGATGGTACTAACTATTATACCTTGCCTTTTTTTATTCCGTTGCCCCATTTCCAATATAGAGAAGATATTTATGCACATCCTTGTTTTCAGGGTTCACTGATGATTTCCTCTCAAACCACCTCTGTGGTCAGGGGCGAGGAAAGTTTTCATGCAACACCCACGGTTCAATATTGAAGTGTTCCTGAAGAGGTCGAAGGATGGACGGTCAATCATCCACAGGCACTGGCCTAAAGTTGCAAAGACCTTCAACATGAATGAAGGCTCAATATTCGCCTTCCGCTTCAGCAGTTTTCCAGATGAGATGCATCTCTCTATGTACCGTCTATGATGCTAATTTCGAAAGGTTCTAGATGTTGCATGTGAAACTTGCTGCTGGTGCAGTTGTGTAATGGGGTAGCTGAGTGCTGAAGCTATATCATGTTGTACTCCGATGTATTTCAATTATGAAATCCTGCTTCCTTAATATGGAAATGGAATATATTATGTGCTTAATATGAATGTCAATTAGATTAGTAAATGGATTATTAATAATAGGGCAATTAGCCTGCTAATTGGCCAATTAGCTTGCTAATTGGGTTTTCCTATTGCAAACGATTATTGAGAAAACACCATGGGCAATGACCTCAGGCAACGCACACAGTTTCTAGGAATAAACCGTGTTGAATCAAAGAACAATCACACACGACATTCTCTTGAAAACTGTTTGCGTTACGCCACCTTGCGCAAAAAATTTCCTTGGAGTGACTGTGTGGGATGTATATACGAACGAAAATGTTTAGCGGTGACTGACTGTGTGGGATGTACTTACGATCGGAAATGATTTCGCCTGTATAATTGTATTTTTTTTAGCACCACTGTACGTATTTCTGTATTTGAGTGCTCGCCGGTCGCACACGACCTCATTTTGCCGAGCGTGTGTGCCGGGAGGGCATATCCCCGACGGTTTCTGGGTCGTGTGGGAAGGACCCCCCTATTTCCCACACTCACTAGGTGATGGTTCCGAACGCCATCGCGGAAAGGGGTTAAAAACCGTTTGTATAGCACCGACGTGTACCAGTGTATTCTGCATGTGTAAAATTGTCTTACACCCGTTGTATGTGAACGTAGAATCTATCACACCCGATCATCATGTGGTGCTTCAAAACGATGAACTTTGGCAACAGTGCATACTCGGGGAGAACACTTTTATCTTGAAATTTAGTGAAGGGATCATCTTATAATGCTACCGCCGTTCTAAGCAAAATAAGATGCATAAAGGATAAACATCACATGCAATCAAAATATGTGACATGATATGGCCATCATCATCTTGTGCTTTTGATCTCCATCTCCAAAGCATTTTCATGATCTCCATCGTCACTGGCTCGACACCTTGATCTCCATCGTTGTGTCGGGGTCGTCTCGCCAACTATTGCTTCTACAACTATCGCTAATGCATAGTGATAACGTAAAGCAATTATATGGCGCTTGCACTTCATACAATAAAGAGACAACCCTAAGGCTCCTGCCAGTTGTCGATATTACAAAACATGATGATCTCATACATCAACATATATCACATCATATCTTGACCATATCACATCAAAACATGCCCTGCAAAAACAAGTTAGACGTTCTCTACTTTGTTGTTGCAAGTTTTACGTGGCTGCTACGGGCTTCTAGCAAGAATCGTTCTTACCTACGCAAAAACCACAACCGTGTTTCATCAAGTTTACTGTTTTAACCTTCTTCAAGGACCAGCCATAGTCGAATTCGATTCAACTAAAGTAGGAGAAACAAACACCCGCCAGCCACCATTATGCAAAACTAGCTGCATGTCTGTCGGTGGAACCGGTCTCATGTGTGTGGACATGTAAGGTTGGTCCGGGCCGCTTCATCCCACAATATCACCGAATCAAAATAAGACATTGGTGGTAAGTAGTATGACTATGACCGCCCACAACTCTTTGTGTTCTACTCGTGCATATCATCTACGCATAGACCTGTCTCTGATGCCACTGTTGGGAAACGTTGCATGGAAAACAAAAACAATTCTACGCACACGCAAGATCTATCCATGGATATGCATAGCAATGAGAGGGGAGAGTGTGTCTACGTATCCTCGTAGACCGTAAGCGAAAGCATTTGACAACGCGGTTGATGTAGTCGAACTTCTTCGCGTTCCAACCGATCGAGCACCGAACGTACAACACCTCCCATTCAGCACACGTTCAGCTCGATGAAGTCCTCCGCCTTCTTGATCCAGCAAGACGGCAAGGTAGTGGATGAGTTTCGATAGTACGACGGCGGGTGACGGTGATGGTGAAGTAATCTCCGCAGGGCTTCGCCTAAGCACTACGAAAATATGACCGGGGGTGTAAACGGTGGGGGGGCACCGCACACGGCTGAGACAATGTTGTGGTGTGCTAGGTGCTCCCCCCCCCCACATATATATTGGTGGGAGGGAGGGAGGAGCAGCCAAGGAGGTGCCCCAAGTAGGCCGAATCCTACTTGGGGTCCTCCCCTAGCCGCATGCCCCCCTTCCATATATAGGTGTGGGGGAAAGGCAGGGGAGGGAGCCCCCCCCCTTTCCTTTCTCCCATGAGAGGGGAAGGCAGGAGGGGCTAGCCCTCCCCCCTTTCCTTCCCTAGGTGTGGCCGGCCAGGGATAGGGGCGCACCAGCCCCTGTGGGCTGGTCTGTCCCTCCCTTGGCCCATTAAGCCCATATACCAATTGGGAGGTGTCCGGAACCCCTTCCAATGACCCGATGGCTACCCAGTGCATCCCGAAACTCTTACGGTGTCTGAATACCATCGTCCTATATATCAATATTTACCTCTCGACCATTTTGAGACTCCTCGTCATGTCCGTGATCTCATCCGAGACTCCAAACAACCTTCGGTCACCAAATCATATAACTCATATAACACTATATCGTCAACGAACGTTAAGCGTGCGGACCCTACGGGTTCGAGAACTATGTAGACATGATCGAGACACCTCTCTAGTCAATAACCAATAGGGGAACCTGGATGCCCATATTGGCTCCTACATATTCTACTAAGATCTTTATCGGTCGAACCATAATGACAACATACGTAATTCCCTATGTCCATCAGTATGTTACTTGCCCGAGTTTCGATCATCGGTATCTTTATACCTAGTTCAATCTCGTTACCAACAAGTCTCTTTACTCGTTCCGTAATACATCACCTCGTAACTAACTCCTTAGTCATTTTCTTGGAAGCTTATGGTGTGTATTACCGAGAGGGCCCAGAGATACCTCTCCGATACTCGGAGTGACAAATCCTAATCTCGATCTATGCCAACTCAACAAACACCTTTGGAGATACCTGTAGAGCATCTTTATGATCACCCAGTTACGTTGCGACGTTTGATAGCACACAAGGTATTCCTCCGGTATTCGGGAGTTCCATAATCTCGTAGTCGAAGGAATATGTATTTGACATGAAGAAAGCAATAGCAATAAACTGAATGATCATTATGCTAAGAAAACGGATGGGTCTTGTCCATCACATCATTCTCCTAATGATGTGATCCCGTTATCAAATGACAACACATGTCTATGGTTAGGAAACCTTAACCATTTTGATCAACGAGCTAGTCTAGTAGAGGCTTACTAGGGACATGGTATTTGGTTATGTATTCACACATGTATTTAAGTTTCCGATCAATACAATTCTAGCATGAATAATAAACATTTATCTTGAATAAGGAAATATAAAATAACAATTTATTATTGCCTCTAGGGCATATTTCCTTCATTCCTATGACCATGAGATCATTCAACTCAATGACACCGGAGGAGTAACTTGTGTGTACCAAACGTCGCAACGTAACTGGGTGACTATAAAGGTGCTCTACAGGTATCTCCAAGGGTGTCTGGTGAGTTGGCATGGATCAAGACTGGGATTTGTCACTCCGTATGACGGAGAGGTATCTTAGGGCCCACTCGGTAATACAACATCACAACAGGCTTGCAAGCAATGTGACTAATGAGTTAGTCATGAGATCTTGTATTACGGAATGAGTAAAGAGGCTTGCCAGTAACGAGATTGAACTAGGTGTGGCGATACCGGCGATCGAATCTCGGGCAAGTAACATACCGATGGACAAAGGGAACTGCATACTGTGACGCCCGGATAATTAAGCTACAGTAATTTCCTGCTAATGATGCCATGCCACTTAGATTACTGTTGCTAATCTCACGCTAGTTCGAAACCGATTCAAATTCAAATTCAAAATCAAGCAAACAATAAAAGTTTTCAAATATTAAAACTAAAATGTTCGGAGTGAACCAAATATTCCATAGGTTATTATGGTGGAAAAACCACACCTTTATAAAATAATTAAATACTATAGGATGAATAAAACAGCAGTAAAAACAATTATTTAAATACCTTTTGTAATTAATAAAATGTCAAACTAATTTATTTGAGGATTAGACTTTTTGTGACTATGGACTAAGATGAAATACTAATTTAGATGCTACGTGTATATTTTACTAAAACTAAAATAATAGGAAACAAAACTAAAACAGAAAAGGTAAAACAAATAAAAAGTAAAAACAAAAGAAAAGAAAAGGGACCCCCACTGGGCCAACCAGCCCAACTGGCCCAGCCCGCACCCCCACTCATCCCCAACCTCCTGCTACAGGGAGGCAGGGGATCGTGGCGGACATCCGACCGGCCATGGCCGCGCCATGGCGCGTGCCGGCCATCCCCCGATCCCCTTGGAGTATAAGGCCGAGCCCCCAACCCCCCAGCGAACCCTAGCCCTCAATCCCTCTTCCCCGCGCCGCTTCCTTCTCTCTCGAGCAAAGCCGTCGCCGCCGCTCACTATAGCCATGGCCACCGGCCAACCCTCGCCGACCCGAGGTGTCTAGGTGGACCCTCGTCTTCAACCACGTCGCCTACGCCCCTGGATCGAGGCGGGGGAACCACCGAACGTCTCCTTCGATCCGCTCTTCTCCGCCTCGGCCACCGCGACGCCGTCGTCGATCTGCCGCACCGCGACCTCCCGGGCCTCCCCGTGCTGCTACTCGACAACGTTGTGAGCCGCCGGTGCCGTGCACCCTCTACCCCTCTCCCTCTCGCCCTATAGCTCGCCCGCATAGCTCCACCGTCGCCGTTGTTTGTATTCGTCGCCAGCATGGTCTCAGTTGACCAGTTGGTCCTATGCGTCGCCGGTATCCTCATTAGTCCCCCATGAAACAAACGCATCGATCAAATTGATCGATTTTGGACTGAAGCACTACCCCCATCGAACCAATAATGCTAGTGCCGCCGGACGGCGAAGTTGCTGTTGAATCCGGCCACCCCACAGCCTTGTGCGGGCGCCCCTGGTTGCGCTCGGAAAAGGGCTGCTCCCTAGTGCGCTCAGCTAGTCCTACTGACGCCTATAGTGCCGCTCCGGCGAGCATCCGTCGCTGCCTGCGAAATCCCGTGGCCGCGCCCGGAGCTCCGCTCCCTCGCGTCTGCCTCGCTCATGCCATGCCCCTGCTCGCCAACCGCCGCTGCGCCCGCGCCTCCCCAACGTGCTCCCCGCCACTGCATCGCCCGCGCCACACCACTACTAATGCTCCGCCTGTACTACTCCTGCTAGCAACTGTAGCTGCTAGCTAGCTTTTCAATTTCTACAATAACTAACCCTCTAGACAGCCCCTATACAGCGCCTAAACGACTGTTAACAAGAGCAAAAAGATTATGTGAAGGTAGTATACTTGACAAACTCCATTTTATCCCACTGGATCAAATCCATTTGATGCATGTATTAAATCCTATGAAAATCACAAAATGCTATCTTTTGTTAACAAAAGACAGTTTTAACCTCTAGCACCGTGTGTTGCGTGCTGTGTGTGTTCCGTGTGTGTGGCCGGCCCTTGTTAGTACTAGGTTTAGCTAGTAGTATTAATTAGTGCTAAGTTAGCCTAATAGTAGATGACATGTAGGCCCCCAATTAAATAAGTTAGGTTTATTTAATTTTTAGGTAAATAGTCCATGACATGTGGGTCACAGCTCTCTTTTTGACTAGTCAAATTGACTTGGTCAACTTGAATTAAAAGTAATTTAGAAAATGATTTAAAACTTTAAAAATTAATATAAAATAAACCGTAGCTCAGATGGAAAAAACTTTGTACATGAAAATTGCTCAGAACGACGAGACGAATCCGAATACGCAGCCCGTTCGACCGCCACACATCCCTAGCATAGCAAACCTGCAACATTTCACCTCCGGTTCATCTGTCCAAAAACGCGAAACACCGGGGATACTTTCCCGGATGTTTCCCCCTTTCATCGGTATCTCCTCCTACTGCGTTAGGGCACACCTAACACCACTGTTTGCTTTGTCATGCATCATTACGCATCTGTTTGCATTGTATTCATTGTTTCTTCCCCCTCTTTTCTCCGGTAGACTACGAGACCGACGCCGCTGCTGGTGCCTCGATCGACTACATTGTTGACGACCCCTACTTGCCAGAGCAACCAGGCATGCCCCCCCCTTTGATCACCAGATATCGCCTATTCTTCTCTATACTCTTGCATTAGAGTAGTGTAGCATGTTACTGCTTTCCGTTAATCCTATTCTGCTGCATAGCCTATCTTTGCCACTACTATTGTTACCTTTACCTGCAATCCTACATGCTTAGTATAGGATGCTAGTGTTCCATCAGTGGCCCTACATTCTTGTCCGTCTGTTGTGCTATACTATCGGGTCGTGATCACTTGGGCGGTGATCACGGGTATATACTTATATACTTTATACATGATACATGTGGTGACTAAAGTCGGGTCGGCTCGAGGAGTACCCGCGAGTGATTCACGGATTGGGGGCTGAAAGGACCTTTGTCCCGACGGCCCTTTGGGTGGATCTTTGTGGCGGAGCGACAGGGCAGGTTGAGACCGCCTAGGTGAGAGGTGGGCCTAACCCTGGTCGGTGTCTGCGGTTACATCAATTAACACGCTTAACGAGATCTTGGTATTTGATCTGAGTCTGGCCATTTGGTCTATACGCACTAACCAACTACGCGGGAACAGTTATGAGCACTCGACGTCGTGGTATCAGCCGAAGCCTTCGTGACGTCAACGACTGAGCGGCGCGCGCCAGATTGGACCGCGTAACGTGACTTCCTTTGTAATGGAGGTTGCTAGGTCTGCTTCCGGTCGCCCTCGCAATGTGCCGGTGTGCAATGGGCGATGGGCCCAGACCCCTGCGCCATAGGATTTAGACCAGCGTGCTGACCTCTCTATTGTGCCTATGTGGGGCTGCGACGTGTTGACCTTCCGAGGCCGGGCATGACCCAGGAAAGTGTGTCCGGCCAAATGGGATCAAGCGTGTTGGGTTATGTGGTGCACCCCTGCAGGGAAGTTTATCTATTCGAATAGCCGTGTCCCTCGGTAAAAGGACGACCCGGAGTTGTACCTTGACCTTATGACAACTAGAACTGGATACTTAATAAAACACACCCTTCCAAGTGCCAGATATAACCCGGTGATCGCTCTCTAACAGGGTAGCGAGGAGGGGATCGCCGGGTAGGATTATGCTATGCGATGCTACTTGGTGAACTTACCATCTACTCTCTTCTACATGCTGCAAGATGGAGGTGGCCAGAAGCGTAGTCTTCGACAGGATTAGCTATCCCCCTCTTATTCTGGCATTCTGCAGTTCAGTCCACCGATATGGCCCTTTACACATATACCCATGCATATGTAGTGTAGCTCCTTGCTTGCGAGTACTTTGGATGAGTACTCACGGTTGCTTTTCTCCCTCTTTTCCCCCTTTCCTTTCTACCTGGTTGTCGCAACCAGATGTTGGAGCCCAGGAGCAAGACGCCACCGTCGACGACGACTCCTACTACCCCGGAGGTGCCTACTACTACGTGCAGCCCGCTGACGACGACCAGGAGTAATTAGGAGGATCCTAGGCAGAAGGCATGCGCCTCTTTCGATCTGTATCCCCGTTTGTGCTAGCCTTCTTAACGCAAACTTGTTTAACTTATGTTTGTACTCAGATATTGTTGCTCTCGCTGACTCGTCTATGATCGAGCACTTGTATTCGAGCCCTCGAGGCCCCTGGCTTGTATTATGATGCTTGTATGACTTATTTATGTTTTAGGGTTGTGTTGTGATATCTTCCCGTGAGTCCCTGATCTTGATCGTACACGTTTGCGTGCATGATTAGTGTACGATTGAATCGGGGGCATCACACATACGGGATTATCTGAATCCTTTACATCGAGGTTCGACCGATAAAGATCTTCCTGGAATATATACGAAGCAATATGGACATCCAAGTCCCGCTATTGGTTATTGGCCGTAGAGGTGTCTCGGTCATGTCTGCATAGTTCTCGAACCCGCAGGGTCTATACACTTAACGTCTGATGACGATATAAGTATAGTTGAGTTGTTATGGTAGTAACCGAAGGTTGTTCGGGGCCCCGGTGAGATCCCAGACGTGACGAGGAACACTAAAATGGTCCGGAGGTGAAGATTGAGATATTGGACGAAGGGTACCGGAGTCCGGAATTGTTTCAGGGGTACTGGGTTATGGCCAGGAGAACCAAAAGGGCTTTCGGGGGCCCCCGACAAGTGTTGGGGGCCTAATGGGCCAAGGGGAGGGAGCATACTAGCCCACAAGAGGCTGTGCGCCCCTCACCCCATCCCATGATCACCAGAGGAGGTGGGGCGCCCCCCTAGGGCTGCCTCCACCCGGCTTGGGGGGCAAGTCACCCTAGGGTTTCCCTAAGGGCACCCCCATCTGTGGTGGCCGCCACCCTAGGGCGCCCCATCCTCCTCCCTTTCCCTATATATAGAGGGGTAGAGGGAGGGCAGCCGCACCCATCTATGCCACATCGCTGCCCTCCCTCTCCCTCATAGTTCCACTCTCTCTCATCATAGCTTAGCGAAGCTTTGCTGAGATTGCTCCACCACCACCGCTGCCACGTCGTCGTGCTACCGGAGAACTCGAGCTACTACTTCACCATCGCTCGCTGGATCGAGGAGGTGAAGACGTCATCAAGCCGTACGTGTGTTGAACACGGAGGTGTCGTCTGTTCGGCGCTTGGATCGGGAGATTATGGACGGATCGTGAATACGTTCGACTACAACAACTGCGTTTCTCAACGCTTTCGCTTAGCGATCTACAAGGGTATGTAGATGCAATCTCTCCTCTCATAGATGTTCATCTCCTAGATTGATCTTGGTGAGCATAGGAAATTTTTTGTTTCCCATGCAACGTTCCCCAACAAGTATAGACCGAATACTTGGGTCACTGTTGACGATTATGCTAGGTGGAGCTGGGTACAGTACATGTTCTACTCATGGTAGACTTGGTGCCACGCACGCCACGATCATAGTCACCCCGGAGGGTTACAACTCATGAAGGCTGAGAAAAAGAAAACGAGCGATCGTGATTGGCTAAGGGCATGTTGTGGGCCAGGAAGAAAAAACCAACAACGCGAAACGTGGATCGGGAGACGTGTGTGCGATGGAAAGCTGCGTGATGGAGCGGCGCGTGCGGTGGCGGAAGCTCCGGCCGATCGGGCCGGCACGCATGGTTTCCCTGACTTGAACCCTGGTTTTGTCCGAGGGGAAAAGAGGTAGTATCACCGGAAGTCACAGAATTTGTGTCGCATGTTCAGTTTGGTGCTAAAACTTCGAAAATACGATTTTGTGGTCACCTAACTTGACTCAAGTGTGCAGATACGGTTATAGTACACGTATGCGTGTGTATCCATGTGTATGACCCAACTTGTCGGTGTCTAATGGCTCTAGGCGCGACGTATTTTTACACAGAACACTCTGAGTTTTTGGACAACGCTAACGCCTACACGTGTGGTGGGAGCCAAACCCGCCCACATGCCTATAGCACATAGACTACATCATGTCACCGCATGCATGCATGCATGTGGAAATCTTTTTGGATTTTCTGTTTTTAAAATGTTTTATCTCTTAAATGAAAAATCCGATTGAAGATCCGTTTTCATCATTAAATCCTTCGCGACGAGATCTTTGAAACTAGATCTCATATCAATATATTTCGACGAATTTTTTTGGTTAAAAGTTGCCGTATCTATTGCACATGAATTGCCATGTTGTTTACACTGAAGTTGCCATGATATGTTTCAGCTATTTTCTTCCATATTTAAAAATAAATTTTGACATATTATAAAACGGGGAATTAAGAAACTAGACTTGTCATCCACCATAAATTAAAATTGTCATGATACATGCACTTAAAATTGCCATGGTTCATACAAAAAAATATTTTCACGGTCAAAGTACTGGAATTGCCATCATCGAAAAACTAAAATTGCCATGATCTACAAACTAAAATTGCCACATGGCAACTTTAGTTTAAGCACTATGGCAACTACAGTGTAAACATCATGGCAACTTTTGGAAAAAAATCGTCGAAACATATCAACATGGGTCTAGTTTTGAAGATCTCGTCAAGATGGATTTAATGGTGAAAACCGATTTTTAATTCGCTTTTTTAATTAGGAGATAAAACATTTTTAAGCCGAAAACCAAAAAGATTTCTGCTGATGTCGTCTGTTCATACGTAGCAAAATGAGTGATGATGGAGGCGTGTGGGCGATGTGCAAACGCCCACACGTGTGGGCGTTAGTTTTTTCGGAGTTTTTTTATTTGTGAAAAAAGTCAACCACATCAATGCATTTTTGCACAAAATACCCTCACTGTTTTTATTTATAGAGAACAGGACCACAATACTGCACATATATGCGAAAATTAACAACAAAAAGCGTATGCCAGGACTCACCAACTAATTTCTAACACGAGAATGCAAATGTGAAAATTAAAACCAAAAAAGCATCTGCCAGGACTCAAACCAACGACGAGAGCGGACGTCCTGGACGCAGCCGCATCTGGACGCAGATATCCAGCCGCACGTCCAGGCGAGGTGATCCGCGCACTAATTGTTTGTCAAATGGCAAAAGGCAGCATACATCATCGCATATGGGCGAATACTGTGTCCAGGTTGGCTAAGTGGGCTCGAGCCGCTCGACCTGGGGTGCACATCTGACAAAAAGGGCCATGCATGCAGCGTCGTACTTTTCCTTTCACCGTGCGGGACCGACTCTGAATTGACTAAAGTGTCTGGACAACTAAGTCTAGCTTGCGTGTGCGGCATTGTTGTCCTCCGTCCACACTAATTATTTGCGTTGGGGCCGCTCGAGGTCCGTCTGGATGTACTCATGGCGATTCCGGGAGCGACGACGCCGGCGTTGGGCGCAGGGTGAGCAAAACTATGCCCTCTTCTTCTCTGCCTGCGGTCGGCGGATGGGTTGTGATATCCCCGTTTTCCATATTCTCTCGTCCTTACCAGCTGGCCTGCGTGCCGAAACTGCAGATCAGCCGGAGCGGCACACCCTCCGGTGGTGCGCGAGGTTGCAGAAGCGTTGCAAAAGTACCCGTGCCCCTGCAGTATATATCCTGGTTAAATTTCATTGACAATAAGCCTTGATTTGCTAGTAATAAGAACCAGCGCACTTGCATGAGTAAGTTCTTGTGTTAATATCATCGAAGGTCATAAAACTTGCACTGCATGTTCAGTTTGGTGTTAAAATTTAAAATATACGGATTTATAGTCATCTAACTTGCCTTCTCGTGTAAATACGGTCATTTCGTCCGTATATGGACGTATTCTGCGCTTACGTGGTGTGCCACGCATGCATGGGCCCATTGCCAGAGCTGCTGGGGCGGATGCGCTAATTGTGACTATTCTTGATGAAGTAATTGGAGAAGAACAAAGTGCATTTGTCCCGGGTCGTCTGATTACGGATAATGTGTTGGTGGCTTACGAGACTATCCATGCTATCAAGAGGAGGAAAAGGGGCAACAATCCATGTTGTGCAATCAACCTTGATATGCTCAAGGCATATGATAGGGTGGAGTGGCATTATCTCGAAGCGATGTTGACTAGACTCGGCTTCGGTGATCGTTTTATCAGGTTGATCATGAAGTGCGTCACCTCGGTGCGGTTCACGATCAAGGTCAACGGTGAACTTCTTCCATTTTTCAACCCTTCGAGAGGGTTGCGCCAGGGATGTCCTATATCACCATATCTCTTCCTCATTTGTGCTCAAGGACTAACATCCCTTCTCAACAACTATGGTGGAGCACACATAGACAGAGGGATCAGGGTGAGTATCCATGCACCATGGGTTAATCACTTATTATTTGCTGACGACAGTCTTATTTTCATTAGTGCAAAGACCCAAAGTGCAGACAGGCTTAATGACATTCTTCGCATATACGCTGAGTGCTCCGGCCAAGCGGTAAATAAGGAGAAGAGTTCGGTTTTCTTCAGTGCTAATGCGGGTGCACCCCTCAGAGACTCCCTGAAACTTGTTCTTGGGATCTCGGTCAAAGCTTTCTCAGAGCGATATTTGGGGCTACCGACAACAATTGGAAGAATTACAAGTGGTACGTTCATGCATATAAATGAACGTATCCGCGGCAAGGTCCGCGGATGGTCCGAGAGGAATCTGGCATGCGTCGGCCGAGAGGTACTGCTGAAATCAGTTGTTCAATCAATCCCAACTTACAGTATGAGCTGCTTTCAGCTGACAAAAAAAGTATGTACTGGTATTTCATCCTGTATGGCAAAGTACTGGTGGTCAAGCTCGATTGATAAAAGGGCTCTCCACTGGCTGTCTTGGGACAAATTGGCGTCACCAAAAATCAAAGGTGGGATGGGTTTCAAAGATCTCCCACTTTTCAATCTAGCTATGCTTGGCAAACAAGGGTGGCGCCTCTTGACACATCCACACTCTCTTTGTGCTCGTGTGTTGAAGGGGAAGTACTACCCTAACACAGATTTTCTTCATGCTACTGTTCCGGCGAGAGCCTCGGCGACGTGGAAGGCCATTGTTGCGGGCAGAGAGGCATTGAAGCAGGGGCTGATCCATAGGATAGGTGACAGCACAAGCATCTCCACTTGGACCGACCCATGGATCCCCAACACAGCAACTCTGAAACCCAGCGGACGACTAGGGTCTGCACCATTGTCACATGTTTCAGATTTGATAGATCACTATACAGGATCATGGAACATTGAGCTAGTACGGCAAAATTTTCTCCATCCAGATGCAGAAGCTATCCTCAATATCCCGTTGAGTGCACATGGTGGGGAAGACAGCCTTGCTTGGGCTCTAGAAAAATCGGGCAACTACACTGTTAAATCGGCGTATCGTTCTCTCGTGACTCGAAACGAGCTTCGTGCTTATGAGGAAGGGGTGATTACAGAATCTTCAATGGCAAATAAACAGTTGTGGACTGCCTTATGGAAACTGCATGTCGTGCCGAAAGTGAGAGTCTTTTGGTGGAGGGTTCTTCGCGGTATCCTACCGGACTCGATGACCTTGAAGTACAGACATATAAAACCTATTGGTATATGCGGTATATGCCAAGCAATGGAGGAGAATTTGATGCATGCATTGGTTGAATGCATACATGCAAAACAGTTCTGGATGGCAGCCCAACAGAGGTTTGATCTTCACCTCCCGTGACTGCATCCACAAACTTGGGCTCGCGACATCTTGCTGGATCTGATGTTCTCACAGGATGCAAGATGCAAGATCATCACTATTATGCATACCATTTGGTCTTCGCGCAACACATGGACTCACGACCGGGATGGCTTTGACCCGGTTCAGGCCATCAAGTGGGCACATGAAACCCTATCCATCCTCGACATCCCGAAGGGCCGCAAGCCACAGGGAGTGCAGGGTTGGAAGCCGCCTGAGGCGGGCTGGATCACCATAAACACCGACGGCTCTATTTTCACGGACTCCTCAACAGGAGGCGCTGGTGGAGTGGCCCGATCTCACCTTGAGTTCCTTGGAGCATGGAGCAAGCCGCTGCCAGGTGTGTCCGACCCCTTTGTTGCCGAGCTTTTAGCTCTTCGCGAAGGGGTGATTTTTGCACATCTACGTGGATACTCACATGTGATAATGGAGGTTGATTGCCTGGAGCTTGTCAACCTATGGAATTCGCGCCGCAACTCTCGCTCGATTGCAGCGCCTATCTTGAATGAACTGGAGGATATTGTACCTAGTTTCTCTTCGTTTTTGGTTCGCCATATTGGCAGGGAGCAAAACTTTCCGGCTCATCTTTGTGCTCAGCGTGCCTATACGCTTGAGGGTACTGATAGCTGGATTGATCGTAGCCCAGACTTCTTGATTAGTAGCCTTCGGGCTGATTGTAACCGAACCATTATTGTTTGAATAAATCCCCCTTTCGATGCAAAAATAATAATTGTGACATCCTTTTTGCATAAACACCCCTTAGTTTTTGGTAATTACGTCTGTATAAATTATTTGCATGTAATACGTGCTGGTGATTACGTCTGCGGGTCCTACATGTCAGTCGGCCTACTCTTTCTACCTGTTTGGACCCATCTACCAGAGCACGCGAGAAAGTTTGAGATGATGTAAAATTAATCACGCCTTGACAAATCGAACCTACAATCCTCTTCAGTCCCGTAACGCGAGCTAACCACCACAATAGACGACGTTTATTGTCTAGTGCAGCGATGTATATTCTGTTATATTGTTCAACCTGACAAATAAATTCTTTTTTGGGCCGGGAAAACCAAAAATGCAACCATATACAAACACGACGATAATGGTAGCAATAAGCTTGCTCTAATATCGAGTTATCTAAACAAATTTAAATGGCACGCAAAAATAAATTTCATTCCTATATATCAAAATGGACTTGGATCGCTCAATATTAAAATCCAATTTTGTTACTCTGCGGTAGGTCAGTTTTCTTCACACCTCTAGGTCTAGAGTTCAAATCATGAGTATACCTGGCCATCCCTCAGGCTGGGCCGAGCTTCGGGCCGGGCCAACCAAAGCCCGATGCAAAAAATCTAGGCCCGAGCCCGGCCCGGCTCGGCTGTCGGGCCTAAAAATCGGGCCCGAGCCCGGCTCATCATGCTAAAAGCCTGTCGGGCCTCGGGCCACGGGCCGGGCCTGTTCCTTAAACGGCAAAAATGATGGGCCCGGGCCCGGCCCGGCCCGTGCTTCAGGCTCAAAACCTAGGCCCGAGCCCGGCCCGTGGACAAGGTCGGGCCGGGCCGGGTCGGGTCGGGCCGACCGGGCCAGGCTGTGGCCAGGACTAATCATGAGCACAATCATTTTGATTATTTTTGTACCGAATATGTTTTTTGGAAAAAATATAACCTCCACTGGATTCGAGCCTAGGCCAGTTGCTAACTAATTAATGGACTAACCATCAACATAGAAATGATATATTCATTATGCGCTATATTTTCTATTATACAGATTACTAAATTTGAAATTATTCAAATTCAAACAAAAAATCATTGATTTGTTGAAATAATTTTTGGCCATTTTGAGGGTGAGCAAATTTTCTTGGCATTTCAAAATTCGTACTTGCTCATGTGTCTAAGGAGAAACACGTAGTTTTATATGTTGGCAACACCGTCTACTCGGGGGTGAGCGGATTTTTTCTGCCAGAATTTACTCAAACAGATTTTGAATTTAATTTTCTTTTGGCATTAAAATATGTAAAATTGAAACTAAAAAAGAACAAAGCTTGTGCACGTTCCAGCGGTTAGTACTGCGCATCCGCTAGGTGGCCCAGCGTGCGAGTTCAAGTCTCTCGACATTGCTTTTTTTTCCGTGTAAATATCAGCTAAAATTGCAGAAAATAATAATGATGGAGACCATCGGAATCGACGTGAAATATCAGCTAAACCCTGCTTTCATTCTAAATAAAAGATGGCGTATCTCATCATAAACGTGCAAATGTGCTTGGTGTGCTGGTTGGCACACGGCACGTGCACAAAAGATTTTTTTGGTCAAGCTTAGCCTTTTTGTTTCTCATTTCTCTCACACCACCACGTGTGACAAGTGGGACCCACATATCAAGGAGAGATTTATTCGTCAAGCAAGCTGTCAAACGGGACCACACGTGCTGAACGCCGCACCGTGATTTTCTGATCAGTGACAATGGGCCATAGCCATGTGGCATGCCACGTAAGCGCAGGATACAACGGCATATGGACGAAGTGACCGTATTTGCACAAAAACGCAAGTTAGATGACCACAATCCATATTTTTAAAGTTCTAGAACCAAGCTAAACATTCAGAGCAAGTTGTATGACTCCTAGTGATATTGACTCTAAGTTCTTTTGGCCAATGTTATTCTGGTCGCTGATTCTCTGTCGGGATGGTGACATTTTTTAATGTTCAGGCAATGCAAAAGGAAAGCTATACTTAGTATAATCAAACTTTAGAAGTTTGGTGAATTTGTGCAGCCACTTCCCTAGTCCTCGTCCCGGCGCACCTCGTGCACAAGATCAATGGCAGCGGTGGCGGGGGTGTCTGGAGACGATGAGCAGAAGATGAGCTCTGGGACATCGTGGCACGGCAGCGTCGGTTGATCAGGACAGCGCGAGATGCTTGTGCGTGTTTGTGCAAAACGATCGGTACTGTCCACCTGGTGCATGGGCCTTAAATACATGCAGCTGGGTAAAGAGTTTACGTTATACAGTGTTCGGTGCAAAGCTAGTATTCTGTCCTCTTGCCTGCACATGTACGGTACTCTGCAGTGGCGCGTCAGTCCGTCTGTCAGTGCGTGGAACATCGAATACAACAAATACGAGGGGTCTCCGTCAGGGCTGCCCCATGTCTCCATATCTCTTTCTCATTTGTGCACAAGGCCTCACATCCCTCCTAAACAACTATGGGGGTGCATTGAAGGAAATATGCCCTAGAGGCAATAATAAAGTTATTATTTATTTCCTTATATCATGATAAATGTTTATTATTCATGCTAGAATTGTATTAACCGGAAACATAATACTTGCGTGAATACATAGACAAACAGAGTGTCACTAGTATGCCTCTACTAGACTAGCTCGTTGATCAAAGATGGTTATGTTTCCTAGCCATAGACATGAGTTGTCATTTGATTAACGGGATCACATCATTAGGAGAATGATGTGATTGACTTGACTCATTCCGTTAGCTTAGCACTCGATCGTTTAGTATGTTGCTATTGCTTTCTTCATGACTTATACATGTTCCTATCACTATGAGATTATGCAACTCCCGTTTACCGGAGGAACACTTTGTGTGCTACCAAACGTCACAACGTAACTGGGTGATTATAAAGGTGCTCTACAGGTGTCTCCAAAGGTACTTGTTGGGTTGGCGTATTTTGAGATTAGGATTTGTTACTCCGATTGTCGGAGAGGTATCTCTGGGCCCACTCGGTAATGCACATCACTTAAGCCTTGCAAGCATTGCAACTAATGAGTTAGTTGCGGGATGATGTATTATGGAACGAGTAAATAGACTTGCCGGTAACGAGATTGAACTAGGTATTGAGATACCGACGATCGAATCTCGGGCAAGTAACATACCGATGACAAAGGGAACAACGTATGTTGTTATGCGGTCTGACCGATAAAGATCTTCGTAGAATATGTGGGAGCCAATATGAGCATCCAGGTTCCGCTATTGGTTATTGACCGGAGACGTGTCTCGGTCATGTCTACATAGTTCTCGAACCCGTAGGGTCCGCACGCTTAACGTTTCGATGACAGTTATATTATGAGTTTATATGTTTTGATGTACCGAAGGTTGTTCGGAGTCCCGGATGTGACCACGGACATGACGAGGAGTCTCGAAATGGTAGAGACATGAAGATTGATATTGGAAGCCTATATTTGGATATCGGAAGTGTTCCGGGTGAAATCGGGATTTTACCGGAGTACCGGAGGGGTTACCGGAACCCCCCGGGGGTTAATGGGCCATAGTGGGCCTTAGTGGAGAAGAGGAGAGGTGGCCAGGGCAAGGGCCGCGCGCCCCTCCCCCCTGCATCGGTAGAACATCATCATCGTCACCACGTCGTCGTGCTGACGAAACTCTCCCTCAACACTCGGCTGGATCGGAGTTCGAGGGACGTCATCGGGCTGAACGTGTGCTGAACTCGGAGGTGCCGTGCGTTCGGTACTCGATCGGTCGGATCGTGAAGACGTACGACTACATCAACCGCGTTGTGCTAACGCTTCCGCTTTCGGTCTACGAGAGTACGTAGACAACACTCTCCCCTCTCGTTGCTATGCATCACCATGATCTTGCGTGTGCGTACGATTTTTTTTGAAATTACTACGTTCCCCAACAGTGGTATCAGAGCCAGGTGTTATGCGTTGATGTTATATGCACGAGTAGAACACAAGTGAGTTGTGGGCGATATAAGTCATACTGCTTACCAGCATGTCATACATTGGTTCAACGGTATTGTTGGATGAAGCGGCCCGGACCGACATTACGCGTACGCTTACGCGAGACTGGTTCTACCGATGTGCTTTGCACACAGGTGGCTGGCGGGTGTGAGTTTCTCCAACTTTAGTTGAACCGAGTGTGGCTACGCCCGGTCCTTGCGAAGGTTAAAACAGCACCAACTTGACAAACTATCGTTGTGGTTTTGATGCGTAGGTAAGAACGGTTCATGCTAAGCCCGTAGCAGCCATGTAAAATTTGCAACAACAAAGTAGAGGACGTCCAACTTGTTTTTGCAGGGCATGTTGTGATGTGATATGGTCAAGACATGATGCTAAATTTTATTGTATGAGATGATCATGTTTTGTTATCGGCAACTGGCAGGAGCCATATGGTTGTCGCTTTATTGTATGCAATGCAAATCGCCTTGTAATGCTTTACTTTATCACTAAGCGGTAGCGATAGTCGTAGAAGCATAAGATTGGCGAGACGACAACGATGCTACGATGAAGATCAAGGTGTCGCGCCGGTGACGATGGTGATCATGACGGTGCTTCGGAGATGGAGATCACAAGCACAAGATGATGATGGCCATATCATATCACTTATATTGATTGCATGTGATGTTTATCTTTTATGCATCTTATCTTGCTTTGATTGACGGTAGCATTATAAGATGATCCCTCACTAAATTATCAAAGTATAAGTGTTCTCCCTGAGTATGCACCATTGCGAAAGTTCTTCGTGCTGAGACACCCCATGATGATCGGGTGTGATAGGCTCTACGTTCAAATACAACGGGTGCAAAACAGTTGCACACGCGGAATACTCAGGTTAAGCTTGACGAGCCTAGCATATAACAGATATGGCCTCGGAACACGGAGACCGAAAGGTCGAGTGTGAATCATATAGTAGATATGATCAACATAGTGATGTTCACCGTTGAAACTACTTTATCTCACGTGATGACCGGACATGGTTTAGTTGATATGGATCACGTGATCACTTAGAGGATTAGAGGGATGTCTATCTAAGTGGGAGTTCTTAAGTAATATGATTAATTGAACTTAAATTTATCATGAACTTAGTACCTGATAGTATCTTGCTTGTCTATGTTGATTGTAGATAGATGGCACGTGATGTTGTTCCATTGAATTTTAATGTGTTCCTTGAGAAAGCAAAGTTGAAAGATGATGGTAGCAATTACACAGACTGGGTCCGTAACTTGAGGATTATCCTCATTGCTGCATAGAAGAATTACGTCCTGGAAGCACCGCTGGGTGCCAGGCCTGCTGCTGATGCAACTGACGATGTTAAGAACGTCTGGCAGAGCAAAGCTGATGACTACTCGATAGTTCAATGTGCCATGCTTTACGGCTTAGAACCGGGACTTCAACGACGTTTTGAATGTCATGGAGCATATGAGATGTTCCAGGAGTTGAAGTTAATATTTCAAGCAAATACCCGGATTGAGAGATATGAAGTCTCCAATAAGTTCTACAGCTGCAAGATGGAGGAGAATAGTTCTGTCAGTGAGCATATACTCAAAATGTCTGGGTATAATAATCACTTGATTCAACTGGGAGTTAATCTTCCAGATGATAGCGTCATTGACAGAATTCTCCAATCACTGCCACCAAGCTACAAGAGCTTCGTGATGGACTATAACATGCAAGGAATGGATAAGACGATTCCCGAGCTCTTCGCAATGCTAAAGGCTGCGGAGGTAGAAATCAAAAAGGAGCATCAAGTGTTGATGGTCAATAAGACCACCAGTTTCAAGAAAAAGGGCAAAGGGAAGAAGAAGGGGAACTTCAAGAAGAACAGCAAGCAAGTTGTTGTTCAGGTGATGAAACCCAAGTCTGGACCTAGGCCTGAGACTGAGTGCTTCTACTGCAAGCAGACTGGTCACTGGAAGCGGAACTGCCCCAAGTATTTGGCGGATAAGAAGGATGGCAAGGTGAACAAAGGTATATGTGATATACATGTTATTGATGTGTACCTTACTAATGCTCGCAGTAGCACCTGGGTATTTGATACTGGTTCTGTTGCTAATATTTGCAACTCGAAACAGGGGCTACGGATTAAGCGAAGATTGGCTAAGGACGAGGTGATGATGCGCGTGGGAAATGGTTCCAAAGTCGATGTGATCGCGGTCGGCACGCTACCTCTACATCTACCTTCGGGATTAGTTTTAGACCTAAATAATTGTTATTTGGTGCCAGCGTTAAGCATGAACATTATATCTGGATCTTGTTTGATGCGAGACGGTTATTCATTTAAATCAGAGAATAATGATTGTTCTATTTATGAGTAATATCTTTTATGGTCATGCACCCTTGAAAAGTGGTCTATTTTTGTTGAATCTCGGTAGTAGTGATACACATATTCATAATATTGAAGCCAAAAGATGCAGAGCTGGTAATGATAGTGCAACTTATTTGTGGCACTGTCGTTTAGGTCATATCGGTGTAAAGCGCATGAAGAAACTCCATAATGATGGACTTTTGGAACCACTTGATTATGAATCACTTGGTACTTGTGAACCGTGCCTCATGGGCAAGATGACAAAAACGCCATTCTCCGGAACTATGGAGAGAGCAACAGATTTGTTGGAAATCATACATACAGATGTATGTGGTCCGATGAATGTTGAGGCTCATGGCGGATATCGTTATTTTCTCACCTTCACAGATGATTTAAGCAGATATGGATATATCTACTTAATGAAACATAAGTCTGAAACATTTGAAAAGTTCAAAGAATTTTAGAGTGAAGTTGAAAATCATCGTAACAAGAAAATAAAGTTTCTACGATCTGATCGTGGAGGAGAATATTTGAGTTATGAGTTTGGTCTTCATTTGAAACAATGCAGAATAGTTTCGCAACTCACGCCACCCAGAACACCACAGTGTAATGGTGTGTTCGAACGTCGTAATCGTACTCTACTAGATATGGTGCGATCTATGATGTCTCTTACTGATTTACCGCTATCATTTTGGGGTTATGCTTTAGAGACGGCCGCATTCACATTAAATAGGGCACCATCAAAATCCGTTGAGACGACGCCTTACGAACTGTGGTTTGGCAAGAAACCAAAGTTGTCGTTTCTTAAAGTTTGGGGTTGCGATGCTTATGTGAAAAAGCTTCAACCTGATAAGCTCGAACCCAAATCGGAGAAATGTGTCTTCATAGGATACCCAAAGGAGACTGTTGGGTACACCTTCTATCACAGATCCGAAGGCAAGACTTTTGTTGCTAAATTCGGAATCTTTCTGGAGAAGGAGTTTCTCTCGAAAGAAGTGAGTGGGAGGAAAGTAGAACTTGATGAGGTAATTGTACCTGCTCCCTTATTGGAAAGTAGTTCATCACATAAACCGGTTTTTGCGACGCCTACACCAATTAGTGAGGAAGTTAATGATGATGATCATGGAACTTCAGATCAAGTTGTTACTAAACCTCGTAGGTCAACTAGAGTAAGATCCGCACCAGAGTGGTACGGTAATCCTATTCTGGAGGTTATGCTACTAGACCATGACGAACCTACGAACTATGAAGAAGCGATGGTGAGCCCAGATTCCGCAAAATTGCTTGAGGCCATGAAATCTGAGATGGGATCCATGTATGAGAACAAAGTGTGGACTTTGGTTGACTTGCCCGATGATCGGCAAGCAATTGAGAATAAATGGATCTTCAAGAAGAAGACTGACGCTGACGGTAATGTTACTGTCTATAAATCTCGACTTGTTGCAAAAGGTTTTCGACAAGTTCAAGGGATTGACTACGATGAGACCTTCTCACTCGTAGCGATGCTTAAGTCTGTCCGAATCATGTTAGCAACTGCCGCATTTTATGATTATGAAATTTGGCAAATGGATGTCAAAACTGCATTCCTGAATGGATTTCTGGAAGAAGAGTTGTATATGATGCAACCGGAAGGTTTTGTCGATCCAAAGGGAGCTAACAAAGTGTGCAAGCTCCAGCGATCCATTTATGGACTGGTGCAAGCCTCTCGGAGTTGGAATAAACGCTTTGATAGTGTGATCAAAGCATTTGGTTTTATACAGACTTTTGGAGAAGCCTGTATTTACAAGAAAGTGAGTGGGAGCTCTGTAGCATTTCTAATATTATATGTGGATGACATATTGTTGATTGGAAATGATATAGATTTCTGAATAGCATAAAGGGATACTTGAATAAGAGTTTTTCAATGAAAGACCTCGGTGAAGCTGCGTATATATTGGGCATCAAGATCTATAGAGATAGATCAAGACGCTTAATTGGACTTTCACAAAGCACATACCTTGACAAAGTTTTGAAGAAGTTCAAAATGGATCAAGCAAAGAAAGGGTTCTTGCCTGTGTTACAAGGTGTGAAGTTGAGTAAGACTCATTCTCCGACCACTGCAGAAGATAGAGAGAAGATGAAAGATGTTCCCTATGCTTCAGCCATAGGCTCTATTATGTATGCAATGCTGTGTACCAGACCTGATGTGTGCCTTGCTATAAGTTTAGCAGGGAGGTACCAAAGTAATTCAGGAGTGGATCACTGGACAGCGGTCAAGAACATCCTGAAATACCTGAAAAGGACTAAGGATATGTTTCTCATTTATGGAGGTGACAAAGAGCTCATCATAAATGGTTACGTTGATGCAAGCTTTGACACTGACCCGGACGATTCTAAATCGCAAACCGAATACGTATTTACATTGAATGGTGGAGCTGTCAGTTGGTGTAGTTCTAAACAAAGCGTCATGGCGGGATCTACATGTGAAGCGGAGTACATAGCTGCTTCGGAAGCAGCAAATGAAGGAGTCTGGATGAAGGAGTTCATATCTGATCTAGGTGTCATACCTAGTGCATCGGGTCCACTGAAAATCTTTTGTGACAATACTGGTGCAATTGCCTTGGCGAAGGAATCCAGATTTCACAAGAGAACCAAGCACATCAAGAGACGCTTCAATTCCATCCGGGATTTAGTCTAGGTGGGAGACATAGAAATTTGCAAGATACATACGGATCTGGATGTTGCAGACCCGTTGACTAAGACTCTTCCACGAGCAAAACATGATCAGCACCAAGGCTCCATGGGTGTTAGAATCATTACTGTGTAATCTAGATTATTGACCCTAGTGCAAGTGGGAGACTGAAGGAAATATGCCCTAGAGGCAATAATAAAGTTATTATTTATTTCCTTATATCATGATAAATGTTTATTATTCATGCTAGAATTGTATTAACCGGAAACATAATACTTGTGTGAATACATAGACAAACAGAGTGTCACTGGTATGCCTCTACTAGACTAGCTCGTTGATCAAAGATGGTTATGTTTCCTAGCCATAGACATGAGTTGTCATTTGATTAACGGGATCACATCATTAGCACTCGATCGTTTAGTATGTTGCTATTGCTTTCTTCATGACTTATACATGTTCCTATGACTATGAGATTATGCAACTCCCGTTTACCGGAGGAACACTTTGTGTGCTACCAAATGTCACAACGTAACTGGGTGAATAAAGGTGCTCTACAGGTGTCTCCGAAGGTACTTGTTGGGTTGGCGTATTTCGAGATTAGGATTTGTCACTCCGATTGTCGGAGAGGTATCTCTAGGCCCACTCGGTAATGCACATCACTTAAGCCTTGCAAGCATTGCAACTAATGAGTTAGTTGCGGGATGATGTATTACGGAACGAGTAAAGAGACTTGCCGGTAATGAGATTGAACTAGGTATTGAGATACCGACGATCGAATCTCGGGCAAGTAACATACCGATGACAAAGGGAACAATGTATGTTGTTATGCGGTCTAACCGATAAAGATCTTCGTAGAATATGTGGGAGCCAATATGAGCATCCAGGTTCCGCTATTGGTTATTGACCGGAGACGTGTCTCGGTCATGTCTACATAGTTCTCGAACCCGTAGGGTCCGCACGCTTAACGTTTCGATGACAGTTATATTATGAGTTTATATGTTTTGATGTACCGAAGGTTGTTCGGAGTCCCGGATGTGATCACGGACATGACGAGGAGTCTCGAAATGGTCGAGACATGAAGATTGATATATTGGAAGCCTATATTTGGATATCGGAAGTGTTCCGGATGAAATCGGGATTTTACCGGAGTACCGGAGGGGTTACCGGAACCCCCCCGGGGGTTAATGGGCCATAGTGGGCCTTAGTGGAGAAGAGGAGAGGTGGCCAGGGCAAGGGCCGCGCACCCCTCCCCCTAGTCCGAATAGGACAAGGAGAGGGGGCGGCGCCCCCCCCTTTCCTTCTTCTCCTCCTCTTTCCCCCTCTTCTCCTAATCCAACAAGGAAAAGGGAGGGAGTCCTACTCCCGGTGGGAGTAGGACTCCTCCTGGCGTGCCCCCTCCTGGCCGGCCGCACCTCCCCCCTTGCTCCTTTATATACGGGGGCAGGGGGCACCCTGGAGACACAACAATTGATCGTTTGATCTTTTATCCGTGTGCGGTGCCCCCCTCCACCATAGTCCACCTCGATAATACTGTAGCGGTGCTTAGGCGAAGCCCTGCGTCGGTAGAACATCATCAACATCACCACGCCATCGTGCTGACGAAACTCTCCCTCAACACTCGGCTGGATCGGAGTTTGAGGGACGTCATCGGGCTGAACGTGTGCTCAACTCGGAGGTGCCGTGCGTTCGGTACTTGATCGGTCGGATCGTGAAGACATACGACTACATCAACCGCGTTGTGCTAACGCTTCCGCTTTCGGTCTACGAGGGTACGTAGACAACACTCTCCCCTCTCGTTGCTATGCATCACCATGATCTTGCGTGTGCGTAGGAAATTTTTTGAAATTACTACGTTCCCCAACATGCATATATTGACAGAGGTGTTCGGGTAAGTATACATGCACCATGGGTTAATCACCTTTTATTTGCTGACGATAGTCTCATCTTCCTTAGTATCAAATACCCAAAGTGCAGACCAGCTCAATGATATTCTTCGGATTTATGCCGAGTGCTCGGGTCAGGCAGTTAACCGGGAAAAGAGTTCTATTTTCTTCAGTGCAAACATAGGACAACCCATTAGAGAGATCCTCAAAAACTCTCTCGGAATTATGGTGGAAGCGTTTTCAGAGCGCTATCTAGGGCTGCCTACTGCCATTGGAAGATTACCAGTGGCACCTTCAACCATATTGGTGATCGTGTGCGCAACAAGATAGGTGGATGGTCAGAAAGGAACCTTGCGTGCGTAGGGAGGGAGGTCCTTATAAAATCTGGTGCACAGGCCATACCAATCTGCAGCATGAGCTGCTTTTTGCTGACAAAGAAAGTGTGCAAGAGTATCACGTCCCCCATGGCTAAATATTGGTGGCATAGCTCCCTCAACAAAAGATCTTTGCATTGGATGTCCTGGGACAAGCTGACTGTGCCAAAAGCCAAGGGGGGCATGGGTTTCCGAGACCCTGAAGTGTTCAATCTCGCTATGCTAGGCAAACAGGGCTGGCGACTTTTGACAAACCCGGACTCCTTGTGTGCTCGGGTATTAAAAGGCAGATACTTCCTGCAGACAGATTTCTTACACACCACGGCGCCAACCCGGGCTTCCGCTACATGGAAGGCCATCGTGGCTGGTCGGAAGGCGTTGGAAGAAGGCTTGATTCACAGGGTTGGCAACGGCACCACGATCTCAATTTGGACAGACCCGTGGATACCAAACACCACATCCCTCAAGCCTAGCGGACGCATTGGAGATGCCCCGCTTACAAAAGTTTCAGAACTGATTGATATTTACACAGGAAGGTGGAATGTGGATTTAATTTGCCAAAATTTTACTCCCCCTGACGCGGCAGCAATACTGAATATCCTTCTACGGGTGGCGGGTGGTGAGGACACTTTGGCATGGGCTTTGGAAAGGTCAGGACACTATACTGTCAAGTCGGCGTATCGATCTCTTATGACTCGTAACGAGCTTAGTTCTCTAGAGGAAGGGACGGTAACGGAGGCATCACCGAACAACAAACAGTTGTGGACTGCACTTTGGAAGCTAAATGTCCTACCGAAGATCAGAGTATTCTGGTGGAGAGCTCTGCGCGGGATTCTACCAGACTCTGTGACTCTACATCACCGGCACATCAAAGCGATGGGCCGTTGTGATATCTGTCAAGCTACAGATGAAAATCTGAAGCATGCACTGATGACTTGCACGCATGCAAGCATGTTCTGGGCGGCAGCTAGAGACCGTTTTGACTTATAGTTACCGAGGCTGCACCAAGACACCTGAGCTCGCGACATCACACTAGACAAGATGCTCTCTGATGATGCGCGGTGCAAGATTATTACCATCATGCATTGAATTTGGACTTCGAGGAACAAGTGGACACATGATCAGGAGGGGTTCGATCCTGCGACGGCCATGAAGTGGGTGCAGGAGACGCGTCTATTCTTGACGCACCAGGCCGACACACTCGGACGGCAGGCCAGTGCTGGCGTCCCCCGGAAGCGGGATGGATCACCATTAACACTAATGGGTCAGTGTTTGACGACCAGCCCAACGGAGGGGCGGGGGGTGCACATTCCCATCTGGCTTTCCAAGGCGTGTGGTGCAAACCTTTGCCGGGAGTCTCAGACCCCTTCATCACCGAGCTACTGGCTTTCCGGGAGGGGGTAATCTTTGCTCAGCTCTGAGGTTACTCACATGTGATAATGGAGGTTGACTGTCTTCACTTGGTTGATCTCTGGAACTCGCGAGGCAATTCCAGATCGATTGCATCGCCTATCTTTAGAGAATTATTGGACATTGTACCACATTTCATTTCCTTTTCGGTTTGACATGTCGGTAGGAACTTGAATGTGCCGACCCATCTTTGTGCCCAGCGTGCCTGTACGCTTGATGGGACGGACAGTTGGCTAGTTGTTAGCCCAGATTTCCTACGCGCTAGCCTACGGGCGGACTGTAACCGACTTTTGTTATTCTGAATAAAGTCCTAAATTCGCTGCAAAAAAGAATACAACAAATACGAAACATATCCCTCGTCGATAGCCTCTATACTCCAAGTAGCACTTCCGGCTAGTACCACTAACAAAAAAAAGACACATCCGTGACATTTTGGGCCAAACGAATTTTTTTTCTGTCATACATATGACACTTCTATGACGATAATTGTGACAAAACCCGGTATCATCATAGATGTGGTGGGCTCCTACTTCTATGACAAAAAATCATGAAAAAAAATGGGCTTTTCATCCTGGGCGGGCCGGAGACGCAGCTGCATGACATTCTTTGGGCCGTCCATGACGGAAAAAAACCGTGGTAGAAGCGAGGGGGAGGAAAATTTCGGGGAGTTCCCGGTTACGGTGGGAGGTCGGGGGCCGAGCGATGCGCGTTTCTCTCGTACACGTACGCACGTGTGTGCGAGGCGTTGGCTCTAACTGAACCCGAGCGAGGCGTTGGGCTCTAACTGAACCCGAGCGATTGCACTGCAGGCTACGCGTTACTGAACCCGAGCGATCGATCGATGGCTGTTAACTGAACCCGATCGAGCGATTCCTTCGCTACTGCTGCTAACTGAAGCCGATCGATTGGATGAACAGTGAGCGTTGCCGGGGGGGTTGGATGAACAGTGAGCGGTGGCGTTGCCTCTCGATGAACAGGACCCCGTGGTATGGAGGGCTGGATGAACAGTAGACGGTGGAGGGGTGGTTGAACAGTAGCCGGTGGAGTAGCGCGCGGTGGAGGCTGGATGAACAGGAGCCCGTGGAGGCTGGAGGAGGTCGACGGTAGCCCGTGGAGGCTGGAGGAGGTCGACGGTGGAGATGAACAGTATCCTGTGGAGTCCCGTTTTGCGGTACGCCACACCCCTCCCGATGAACAGGACCCCCGTTTCGACCGTAGGAGGTCCGTTTCGTCCGTTTTGCGGTACGCCAAACCCCTCCCGATCAACAGGACCCCCATTTCGACCGTAGGAGGTCTGTTTCGTCCGTTTTGCGGTACGCCACACCCCTCCCGATCAACAGGAGCCCCGTTTCGACCGTAGGAGGTCCGTTTCCTCCATTTTGCGGTACGCCACACTCCTCCCGATCAACAGGACCCCCGTTTCGACCGTAGGAGGTCCGTTTCCTCCGTTTTGCGGTACGCCACACCCCTCCCCATGAACACGACGCATTCCGTTGTCTCCCCATGAACACGACGCATTCCGTTTCCTCCCCATGAACACGACGACGACGATGTTTCTCCGTTCCAACCCAACCATGTACACGAGCCCTCGCCGTACGTATGCGCGAGTAGGCGTTCGAGACCCTGCCCGTATGTACGTACGTCGCCGTATTTGCTTTCTTGCACCCTGACCGCTTTACGTACGTGTACATGCTACGTGCGTGCCTCTACTACGACACGTACGCGCCTCTACTACGACACGTGCGCGCCTCTACATCGATCAGTATATATGTACGTACACGTTCGCGACCAGAATGACAACGCTACGTACGCTTCGACCAGGTGGGTCCCGACTGTCAGGCACTTTCTTGCCTGCGAAGATGTAGCTGGTGGGTCCCAGCAGTCAGGGGGGCGAATCATTTTGGTTTTTTGCCCGGACGCACTTCCTTGCGTGCGAAGATGTAGCTGGTGGGTCCCAGCAGTCAGGGGGGCGAATCATTTTTTTTGCCCGGACGCACTTCCTTGCGTGTGAAGGTGTAGCTGGTGGGTCCCAGCTTTCAGGGGAAAACATTTTTTTCACGAAATACGGTGGCCCGTCCGGTAGGTCCCTGCTGTCAGGTGGAGGAATCATTATTTTCCGCGTAATAAGGAGGCACTTCCTTGCTGCCGCCGTGGACCCAGCTGTCAGCCTCTCCACGTACAGTCCACGTCCGATGGAAGTCGTTCCTTGACTACGTTGACCACGCCGCGCCGAGAACACCAGGGCGGTGGACGACGGCGAGGCCTAGGAAGGGGACGACGCGGAGCCGGTGAAGACGCAGCAGTGGATGCCCACGCGGAGAGGAGTATGAGGGTTCACTCGTTCGGCTGCGGTGTGAGGCTGCCGTCGCCGCAGGGCCTGGCCAGCGGTGGGAATAGTAGGGGGCGGTGAGGCCTCCGCGGCAGCACAGCCGGCCACGGGAGGCAGGAGCAGGCGGCACGACCGACGCTGCTTTGGGCGGCTGGAGCAAGAAGACCAGAGGTTGAAGAAGCACTACGGTCGTTGGATGGACATCGTACGATCACTGGAGCTAGAATCGTTCATATTGACTAAGTTGACAAAGCCCTCCATCCCCATCAACTTAGTAGGCCCACAAGTCAGCCTCCCACCAAGGTGGGTCCCAGCTAGCAAGGGGAGTATTCATTTTTTTGTGGGTAATAAGGAGGCACTTCCGGTGGGTCCGAGCTGACAGCGGGGGGAACGTTTTTTCACGAAATACGGTGGCCCGTCCGGTGGGTCCCAGCAGTCAGGGGGGAAACGTTTTTTTCACGAAATAAGGTGGCCTGTCTGGTGGGTCCCCGCTGTCAGGTGGAGGAATAATTATTTTGTGCGTAATAAGGAGGCACTTCCTTGCGGCCGCCGTGGACCCAGCTGTCAGCCTCTTCACATACAGTACTCTTCCGATGGAAGTCGGTCATTGACCACGTTGACCACGCCGCGCCGAGAGCACCAGGGCGGTGGACGACGGCGAGGCCTGAGAAGGGGACGACGCGGAGCCGGCGAAGACGCGGCAGTGGAAGCCCGCGCGGAGAGGAGTACGAGGGTTCACTGGTTCGGCTGCGGTGTGAGGCTGCCGTCGCCGCAGAATAACAGGGGGTGTGGGTGAGTGGAGGGATGGCCTGGCCAGCGGTGGGAGTAGTATGGGGGCCGTGAGGCCTCCGTGGCAGCACAGCCGGCCACGGGAAGCAGGAGCAGGCGGCACGACCGGCGCTGCTTTGGGGGGCTGGACCAAGAAGACCAGAGGTTGAAGAAGCACTATGGCCGTTGGATGGACATCGTACGGTCACTGAAGCTAGAATCGTTTATATTGACTAAGTTGACAAAGCCCTTGGTACCCTCCAACTTAGTAGGCCCATAGGTCAGCCTTCGAAACGGTGCGCCCCAGATGTCAGGGGGAGGAATCATTTTTTGGGCGGCCGAAGCTAAGAATATCCGAGATTGAAGAAGAAGCACGACATCCGTTGGATAGACATCCAACGGCCACTGCTGCTAGAACCGTGTGTTGACTATAATAAGTTGACAAAGCCTTGCATACGCGTCAACTTATTTTTTTAGGGGACGCGTCACTTAGTAGGCCCACAAGTGTGTGGCAGAGAACTTATAGCCCATTTGCGTTTTGTAAGAATGTACAGCCCATTTTTGAATTCTAATGGAATTTACAACAGCCCATTTACAGTTTGTTAAAAGTACAGCCCATTTTCTAGCTAGGACAACGATTAATAATTTCAACCAACCGTTGAAGACAGAATTCAATAAAATTTCCCACATTTTGATGGGATCCGAAATATTTTTATCCCGAAATTTCTAGTCAGATTAAATATAAATTTGTATTACGTAAAAATCCAACGAAACATTGCGCGCGCAACAATGAAAATTTAAGATTTTCAAAATCCATAAATAATATTTTATAAACTAATTTCGTGTTTGGTGCATTTTTTATAGTTACTGCCCAGTTTTTATAATTACATCCCATTTATTATTTTTAAAGCCCATTTTCCTGTTAAGCCTAATGCATCCCTCCTAGGAAAGATTTGCAGCCCAGCGGGGCGGAGAATAACAAGTTGACCTTGCCTGGGTATTCCTCAAAAAGACGTATAGCTGGGCTAGCCATTTTCATCTTGAAAAAATTAGTATCTGGGCTGGATATCTGGCCTGGGCTAGACGGGCCACAGCCCGCCCAGTTAATACCCTGCTCTCCTCTGAACAACAACGAAATCATCGCCAAGAAAAACTCTGCAGTGCTCACGCCTCAAAAACACAAATACTGCTCGAGCTGCTTGGTCCCAGCTGTCGGCCGCACCTTGTGCAATTCTCTCGTTTATATTGACTACATAGGTTGACAATGGTGTGGGACCGTGATGTCAGGAAACCAGGAGAAAGCAAAAAAATATAGTTGTACATAATAAGGAGGCACTTGCGTACGTACGGCTATGGCCCTAGTGGGTCCCTAGTGTCATCCAGTCAAAATAAAGTCATCTCCTGAATCCTCATGTTCGTTGACGATGTTAACAATGCTCGGCGCCACGGCGAGCGCAACAACTCGAAGGACAACGGAGAGGGCCTCGCGGGCCCTACGGATGGTCTGATACAGCGCCCGCTGCTCATTCAGGAAGCCAGGATCATCGGACACCTATGAGCACCTTCGAGAAACTGAGACGGCATGAAACGGTAAGGCCGCGCTTGGGAGCTCTGGTTTATTTCAAACCTGTATTAACATACAAGTGTAATTTACTCGTCATCGGAAACAACACGTAAAATACAGGCGTAATGAAACCGAGGGCCCGAGGTCTGTAAGTAAAACCGGCGGGTTACGCGTGTAATTTGAGAGACCAGTGTATATTTTACGAGCACTGCTATATGGACGACATTACCAGACGATACATGCACGACGTGCGTATCATGCCATCCATGGGCAAGGCTGAAACAGCAGCTAACGGCTGGATTAGCAATCGTCCGAGTGTCGTTCAGCGTTTTTATCGTGTGTGAAGTACTTCCGATATTTTACTAGTCGAAATCGACCAACCAAGCGCCTTCGCCCGAGACCATCTGCTTTAATTTACAAGCGTCAGTTTTACAAGCGGTTTTGGTTGGAAAACGACGATCCAATCACGGCCTAATATCATGAGTTGGTCGGAAGATCATATGGTTTCACGTCTAACCTACCCGACTTGTCGTATAGGCTATGAATGAAACATCAGACGATGAACTTCTTAAGCACGGAAACAACAGAAGAGGATGATCTTCTTAACAAGCAAATCACTGGCATTAGATCGACATGCAAAACAATACGAAGCATTATTCTCAGGAGGCACGGTGAACAGCTCGTGATGCCGCATGCCACAACATTCCAAGCTCAACTTTGCAATCAAACACAAGGCCTGGCATTACATAGACAATATTCAGAACAAACTCTTAACACAGGAATATCTCAGCAGAGTAACTATTTACTTCTAAACTGAACATAGGAATAGGAAAAAACACTCGACGCTGCTCACAGCAAGGGCGTCCCACTCAAAAATATCAAATGCATGTCTTCTGGCTAACATCAATGAGCAAATTTTGACAAGGTTTTCCAATTCCAATATATTAAACTAACGTCTTCTTGCTAACATCAATGATTAAACTTTGACAAGCTTTTCCCATTCAAAATATGTAATGCCTATGATCGTGGAGTCCTGTCGTAGCTTCTTGTACTTGTTTGGGCACTTTTTGCCCAGGGCACTCCACGTGTTGTTAAATTGCCAATGGTCTCTGCAGACTAGTCATGTCACCGGTGTCTAATAATACTCTGTAAAGCTTCTCGGTCATTCCTTCTGTAATGTAGCGCAAACAGTGACTGCTTCTTTCTGCAAAGTGGAACGACCAACTGGACCCAGTAATGCAGCAGTTTGCCTTGGACACATTGGCTCCTTTTGTGCAGTTCAACTAAAATCGAAGTCGGAATAAAACCGAGCTTTAATTTTGATATCCCTGTAAGCAACAATAGGTATAAGGGAAACAATTACTGAGAAATAACGGTTGATGACTTGTACTCCCAGAAGAAAAGCATCTACTGATCTACTTTATCTTAATGGGAAACAAAGCAGGAGAGTAGCAATTCTCCATCAGTGTGATTCATTCATATTGACTGAGACATTATCTTAACAATGCCTTGTTTCAACATGTATAAAGAACGACAAAGCAGAAAAGTACCATTCCTAAAACAATGCAACTGATTCATTTTAACAGAGACATTATCTTAACAATACCTTGGTTAAACATGTAGAAAGAACTACAAAGCAGGATAGTACCATTCCTAACAAGTGTTGCAGTTTTGAACTAAGATTCAGTAGTTAATTAATTCTGAGAGTGGCATTGCTTAATTTTACCAGCGGCATTAGATTAACGAAAAGCATAAACAGTTCCAGGGGAGAGTGGGCGCAACAACAGTATGTGCTTCCATCTACTTATAAAGGGGGTGATGCAGAGTTTGTTGTAACAAAGCAACAAGCATCATGTCTGGGTTGGTCCCATTTTTGTTCACTACTTAATGGGAAAAGACAGCAATACAATAGCTTCAATTCAACATTTATTTAAAACAGTACCAATACAAGTAGCACAACATCTCAAAGCACACTGCACAATCATGTGGATGAAGGCCTGTACTGACCTTTCATGAGACGGACAAGATAAAATACGAATCTGCCAACACGAATAGGAAATCCAATCTCGTTTTGTGCAGTTGCACTGAAATCAAGCAAAGTGTTTCGCGTAGCGAAGCAAAATGTCGCAATAGCAACAAGTTGAATAGATATCCCTGTTTAAACAGAGGCAAAAAAGGAATCAATTACTGGCTAATAAAGGAGGATGAAACATGCGGCCACAAAAATGGTAATCCCGCCAATCCCTAACAAGTGTTGCAGTTTTGAAATAAGATTCAGTAGTTAATTCTGAGAGTGGCATCAATTACTGGCTTATAAAGGGGGTGATGCTGAATTTGTTGTAACAAAGCAACAAGCATCATGTCTGGGTTGGTCCCATTTTTGTTCACTACTTAATGGGAAAAGACAGCAATACAATAGCTTCAATTCAACATTTATTTAAAACAGTACCAAAACAAGTAGCACAACATCTCAAAGCACACTGCACATCATGTGGTTGAGACCAAGATTTGAAACAACTCGCCACGAAGACTGGAAACAAATCTCGATCTCCTTTTGTGCAGTTCCACCAAAATTAAGCAAAGTCACCGGTGTGACATTCAAGTTGAACTGCACAAAACACTCTTAAAACATAAGTGTTTCGAGTAGCGAAGCAAAATGTCGCAATAGCAACAAGTTGAATCGATAGCCCTGTTTTAACAGAGGCAAAAAAGGAAACAATTACTTGCCGATAAAGGAGGATGAAACAAACGGTGACAGAAAGAAGCATCTAACTTATCTTGGATGGAAAACAAAGTAGGACAGTAGCATTTCTAAAACGGTTGCATTGATTCATATTAACAGAGACATTCTCTTGAAACAACATTCGTTAAAAAATGTAATTTACTTTTAACAGTGGCATTGCTTCAATTTTCCGGCGGCATTCTTAGATTAACAACAGCAAAATAGCTGTATGGGACATGCCAGCACCATGTGCGTCCACACGTATAAATGGGTGATGCAGAGTATGTAGCCAAGCAGCATATATGCGCTGGTCCCATATTTGTTCTCTTTGAACCTTCTTCCTATGTGAGGGCAGCAAATCTAGTCCTGCACAAACTACCCGACCCCCAGTTTCTTTCCCTTTTCAACAAAGAGATCGGTTCCTTACAGATGTGTGTACTGGGTTACCCCCTTTTTCCCTTTTCGACCTACAAAGCGGCTGGATAGCCAGTCTATACTACTTTCCGCCCCTCCTTTCCTCATTGAACCACGTCCTAGATTCTTGCTCCAGCCCACCGCACCCTTCTTTCCTCTTTGAACCAAGACCTAGATTCGACTACAGATCGAAAAAGATCCACATGCAGCTAGAGCAACGACGGTTTCAAAGAAACTTATACCTTAGGGTCGTCGGGATGTGGCAAGGCGTGCGGCGGGAGGCCGGATCTGCCCACACTACGTACGGCAGCGAGGAAGAAGGGGTCGGTGGCCCTCCCGCACAGGCGCTGGGTGAAAGAGAACAGCGCAGCCGGCAGTGGATTGCCTCCCTCGCCGAAGGCGATAGAGTGAACGCTGCACCTCCTCCCCTTCCCGGTGCGACGGGATACGGACGCCTCCTTCACCAGCTGTGAGGGGGGAGAGAGAGACAAGAGGCCAACGCAGTCTTGTTTAGATCTGGTGAAGAGAGGGTGAGAGACTGTGAATATAGCAAACCCTAGCAAATGAACGCTGAGCCTCCAGCGTGTAACATATATGGAGAGGGTGAGAGAGCGAGACGCGAGAAACTCTATCAAACAAGAGGCTATAATGGAGTAAAAAAATCTCTCCATAGCAGTGGTTTTAAATAGAATACGCGCGTTCCCGGAAAAAAGAAACGAAAACTGGCGGACAATTTTTTAAGGGTCTGTCTAGGACACATCTAGATGTGACATAGTTATGTCACATCTAAGTTGATGTCCACTCTGTTTGTGGTCTATTTTTTTCCTAGTTTTTTTTGTTTCTTGTTGCTACATTATATACTTGTGGGAGCTTAGATGTGATATCCTTAAATAACATCTAGATGTGAATTAGACAAACTGATTTTCTAACGTACCAAGAAAGAAAACTCGATCAAAAACACGCCCCCGCTTCCAGGTCGCGAGAGTCGTCGCGCACACACACATAGACATAGACATGCATATCCGTGTTTACGTAAAATTCCATTTCCATCTCCATCTCCAATCATATTTGTCCAACTGGCACATTATTTACGTTGTTAATTATATACGCAGCAATATTAACGTACAACATCTCTTGTTTGCGCACGTCCGGACCGCTGCCACGGCCGGTCCTGACCAACCCGAACCCTCTTCATCACCCGCGCGTGCTTCCCGCCCGAAACGGTCAGTGCCGCATTCATGCCCGGCCAGAGCGGACGCGACCTCTCACTGGCGCCGGCATTGAAGCGGCGCGCCGGCCGAGAGAGCGTCGCCCGCGCCGCTTCCGGGTGCACGCGGCTGCTCCGCGTTCAAAGGTCGCAATAGCCGGCTACAACATGCATGTAAAAAGTTCTTGGGAGTCCGTGCTACAGCTAGCTGTCCTCCCCCAACTCGTCAATCTCTTCCAGTAGTGCTAGTACTCCATGGCGCGATCCATCGACAAGCAGGCGGGAAAGTTATCGTATACTCGGTTTGCGGTGAGTGGCATGCCGAGCGACCGTGTGGGGTCGAGCCGTGGAGGAGGGTGAGACACGAACACGACAGACGTGATTTAAACGTTGGTTTTGCTCGATGGCGCGATCCAACGAAACGAAACGTTGGTTTCTCTCCGTTTCCATTTTTTCTCCGGAAAAACGGAAACTTTCCACTCCATTTTCATTCCTATTCCAAGGTTGCCCCGTTACAACATTCCATCAAATACAAAGGAAAACTAACACGCATGCTGATGCATCTCAATGATTCACAGATCATAGCCAATATTTACTTCACAACTAAAGAAAAAAGTTGTGAGAGCGTGTACGAAAGAAAAACTACTGATGGGGTCACTACGACTTAAACCCTAAACCCTAAACATGATTTAATTTCCTGGCCAGGTAGAACCTGTCGAAGGAAAGACGGCTGGCACCCTCGGATCATACGATGCTTTTGTGCAGTTCCACTAAAATCGACCTGAGCATCCCTGATGGCAAAGATATTGAAGAAGTGTGATTAGAATAATAGTACTGGCACTAGTTCATGAGACATAAACTCATCACAAGTAGAAGCCGGTAGAAGTAGAGAAAGATCGACATGGAGATGGAGCTACGGCAGTGGAGCAAGCCGGCTCCAAAAGGAAGATGGACTACCTGGGACGTCGGGCTGTAGCTAGAAGGGCGGTTGGGACGCGGCATCGGCCCATACCGCGGTGACCCCCGATTGGGACGCACCGACTGTGGGTTTTCTCCCTCGCCGATGTCGACCGCGTCTACGCAGAACATTGTTCCCTTCCCCCAGCTGCGGGATCAGGCCCGTCGTTCTATGCTTGTGAAGAGAGCAACCTAAGCAAGCAGGCTTGTAGCTTAGGCTCCTGCTAGTGTATATATAGTGGTTTTCTTTTTCTCTCCATATCAACCATTTTATATTGCGTACGTGTCATTCAAGAGTGAAATGATGGTTGCTTCTTCCGACTAACTTACTGTGTGATTTGACTGCTCCTTAGTGGCCCCTACACGTACTCCCCCTACGTGTATGCAACAGTCACACGTACACATGGACGCAAAAACGCGCGCGACGCCCTAATGCATGCATGTCCGAGCACACGACGGAACACACACGGTCACGCTCAAGTGCTCAACCTACACGTGCATGCACACACATACTCAGTCAGGGTGAGCTAGTGACCGTATAAACACCGGAAAATATATATATTGAGCGCAATGAGCGTATTATGAAGTCCACTGACCGTATTTTTACAAATATACAGTGACAGACAGTGTATTTATCTCGTTTGAAATTAAGCCATATTAACCGGAGAGGAGGCAGTATGGACTAGCATTACTTTGCTGTGTCCCGTCAACTTGCCGAACGAGGAGAAGGTTGCAGGACGGGAGAAGCTTGCGCGCGGTGGCTCGCAGGACAAGGAGAAACTTTTGACTAATGCAAGCTCTCCCTCGCTCAGGCGGTGGACGTGCAACAGTTAATTCGGTGTCAGATTGCCAGAAGCATACACTATACTACTAGTGCTATTATTGTTCGACTTCCCGAATAGGCGAACAGCCAAGCGCAAAGTTTACTAGTACTACTACTATAGTCTATAAAGGTACGTACTATACTAGTACTAGGAACCGGATGGAGGAGCGTCTGCACTCTTATTATAATTTTAAAATGTGATAAAGCAATCTTCAACACATTTGGTTCTCTTCGAGGGTTCTCGCATGTGATAATGGAAGTTGATTGCATGGAACACTCGCCACAATTCTCGCTTAATTCTGGCTCATATCCTGTTACAAATAGTAGCGCTCGGTAATATTTCCTCTTTTTTTGTTATTCAGCATGTAAACAGGTCAGCAAACCTTGCGGCGCATCTTCGTGCGAACCGTGCTTGCTGCACTTTGAATGTGGCCGAGAGCTGGCTTGATGAAACACCTCGCTTCCTACTTCTTTTTTTGCGGGGTACCTCGCTTCCTAGTGACCAGTGTCTTGGCTGATCGTCCTAAGAATGCTTATATATGAATAAAGCTCTCTCATTTACCCGCAAAAAAGATTAAGCCATATTAACCGGAAAGGAGGGAGTATGGACTAGCACTACTTTTTGGTGTGTCCCGTCAACTCGCAGAACGAGGAGAAGCTTGCAGGACAAGGTGAAGCTCGCTTACGCCTTTTGACTAATGCAACCTACCCTCGGTGGACATGCATCAGTCCATTCGGTGTCAGATTGTCAGAGGCATACACTGTAGTACCCAACATGCGGAGTACCATCATTGTTCGACTTCACGAAGAGGCGAAGAGCCAAGCGCAGTAGTACGAGTAGTACTACTACTAGAACCGCATGGTGGAGCGTCTGTACTCTTATTTTTTATCTCTGATAAAGTACACGTTTATTCCGGAGAAGGGCGGAAAACGGCAGCCCAACATGTAATGAATGATATCGATCAACCAACCATGCTCGAATATATCTTGGCCTCCGTGCGAGCCCGTCTGTGTGTTCTCGCTCCTCGTCTCTCTCAAGGAACGGCGGGTTGGCTCTTTGCCGTCAATTGAGATCGGTTTGCTCACACTCCTGTCCCACATGTCAGTGATATGCCAAGAGGAGGTGCGTTGACCGACTGGCCATACGCGTACTTGGTTTTGCACCTTCATACTACTCCTCCCTCCGTCACAGTTTACAGGGCGCGCTTCATTATGATGCATTTCTCTCAATGCATTTCCACCACCAGAGAGACTTTAGACGCGTTTGGTTTAATGCTCAATTAATTAGGGCGTGGTAACCGCAATCAAGTCCACAATTTTCTCTCCATGTACTGTACTACTACGGAGTGGAGTAAGTGCATGCATGTGTGTACCCGGGGTGGAAGCACTGCATGCATGTGTGTACGCATTATTCCCTCTAGTAATAGACGCCGTGCTATAACTACCAATGCTATTTTTCAGGCCGATCGCTAGTCGCCTTGGTCCCACAGATTTTTTTCTTTTTTCTGAAGCGCGCTGTATAAACAGTGACGGATGGAGTAGTATGAGCGGATTCAAAGAAGAGCGTATTGATGGTTGCTTCTTCAGAGCAACTTACAGTGGGAAAGGTGGGGCTTATGATTTGACTGCTCATTACTCACTATTAATGCGGCGCAACGACCGGGCTGAGTCTCCCATGCGGTTGTGCACTACCCCCTCGGTTCTTAAATATACTCCGGAGTATTTGTCTTTCTAGAGATTTCAACGAGTGACTACTCAAATATTTGTCTTTTTAGAGATTTCAAATGGACTGGCACATACGGATGTATATAGACATATTTTAGAGTGTAGATTCACTCATTTTGCTCCGTATGTAGTCACTTGTTGAAATCTCTAGAAAGACGAATAGAATATTTAGGAACGGAGGGAGTACACATACGAAGCAAAATGAGTGAATCTACACTCTAAAATATGCCCGTTTGAAATTTGTAAAAAGACAAATATTTAGGAACGAAGGAGTATAATTTTGTGCATGGCACATGGACCCGGATGATGAAGAGGCTTCTGGCAATGCTATCAAGCTTCCATCATTTGTTTACATAATTGACGTACTATACAAATAATTTTCCAGCGACATGAAATTGTACAATGGTGTGAGCTTTCAGCTTTTGTTTCGCGTGTCTTGCCATCGATGCTCTTTCGGAAACAATAAAAAACTAACTTCCTTGCTAATGCATGTCAATTATTAGCAGATCAGAGCTAATAATTACATCACAACTGAAGACAGAGTTGTGAGAAGGTGTTAAATTAAAATTGATCCATGCTTTCATTGGCAGCAACGTCCCCCCAGCTCTGTCTAAATCAACAAGGCATGTTGGGAAAAAAGTAGCTGTCTGGAGCATGCAACATTCCGATCATTTTGTGCAGTTCCACTAAAATAGAGCTGAGCGTCCCTGTTCCAAAGATATTAAGTGTGATTACGATAATAGAGGACTGCTGATGAAACAATAAACACACAAATAGAAGCCGGTCACCTTTGCAGTCTCTCTTAAGACTAACTAGTTGGAGAAGATTAGGCTCGGAGTTGGATGAGGAGGATAGAGCAAAACCAATCTCCTTTTGTGCAGTCGCACTGAAATGTAGAGACGTTGCCCGTGTGACATTTTAGTACAACTGCACAAAACACTCTTAAGAAAAAAGTGATTTGTGCAGTTCACCAAAAGGTCGCAATAGCAACGAGTAGAAAGGAAACAATTACTGGCCAATAACAGTTGATGACACATGCGACGACAAAAAAGAAGCATATTCCTTGTCCTAAGGGAAGATAACAACACGGTTGTGTTTGTCTAAAACAGTGTGAGGACGAGAATGCAATATGCAAAGTATGCCGGACGAGCTACGTTTTGGGCAAAGAACTATGGAAGATCCACATGCAGCGACATGGGAAGACGGGCAGTGGAGCAAGGCCGGAGGGGATACCTGGAGGTCGTCGGGATGTAACTAGGTGAGCGGCGGCGGGTGGAATCTGCGAGCAGGTGGCGTAGGCCCTGCCGCGCCGGAGCTTGGTCAGAGAGAACGGCATGTACCGCAGGTCGGGACGTGCTGCCTCGGCGCCGTCAAACGGAGAAACGATGCACTTCCTCCCTTTCCCCCGGCGGATGGGATGCGGCCGGATCAGTGACCAACGGTGAGAGAGAGAGGCCACCGCACTCCCTTTCCCCCGGCGGACGGGATGCGGCCGGATCAGTGACCAACGGTGAGAGAGAGAGAGCCCACCGCAGCCTTGTGTGAGATACTCTGAAGAGCGACAAACCAGGCAGGCAGGCTCCATTGTATATAGTGAGCGGACTACCTTTTTCTCCATAAAAATCGTTTTATATTCTGTGTACGTGCCATTGAGCGCTATAACTTTATTTAAAAATAACGCGGCAACGCGTCAAGTCGAACTTTGTTTCGTGCACGCGTGGTACACGACCTCCCTAGGTAAACAACCGCTACAGGCGTTCAAATTAGCACGTGGGCTGCCATTTCGTAAAGAAATGAGCTCCACCGTGTACCCGCGCGGGTGTGGCTGGGCACGAAGCGTGAGTACGTGCACGGTGCACCTATTCTCTTCTTGTATACGTACACCACCTACGTGGGGTTGTGTGAGAGATACAACCTAGAGAGATATAGTGTGTGGGTTCTTGAGAGTTTTTTTGGGGGGGGGGTCAATCAAAAAATGTAACATATGCAATGTGTGTGAAATAGAGTCCTGGATATAACATATATATAGAGGGGGCGATCCACGAGAAGAGAGTGGAGGTATCATCGGCTTGAGGTGTCCATAGAATCGAAGAGAGGGATGATGTGTGTGTGTGTGCGCGCGCGATCGATAAAGAGTGCCATCGAATTTGTGTGTGCCCACGTCAAAGATATAGAGTGGCTGGCCTACTGGAACGTGAGAGGGGACATGTGCAGTTTGTCTCTGTGGCATGGATACCTACCTGCAGCGCTCGACTATCGGTGTGTGGTGGGGGAAGAGGGAGGCCCAATTAACTATAGAGGTACAATGGCTGGTATATGTGTGGAGGAGGAGAGAGGCCTACCTCATGTATTAAGGAGATCGATCTGCCTCATGTATTAAGGGAGATCGATCGGCATCCATGCATATGTGCAGGAGAGGAATAAGGTTGGGAGAGAGACAGAGCTAGAGTGTTGGAGGGGGTGGTAGTGGAGTTGCTTCTAACAAATGGTGGGATAGGCTTGCTAGACAAACGGAGGGCACGCCCGCAATATCAATAAGAGAGGAGATGGCTGCTTGTTGTCTGTGCACGTGCGTGTGAGAGACGGGTCAGGAGGCATGCACGAATGATGAGGGGGGACGATGTGGCTGTGGTAAGCAGACGTAACTACATAGGAAGATCAATCGCCCTTTGTTAGAGAAAGGAGAGACATAACTTGTGAGGTACGTCGATCGATGGGGGGGTAGTTAAAGTCGATCTAGGTATATGTTGGGAGATCGATCGGTATACATGCATGTGTGTGTTAGAAGCAAATGAGGCACGAGGAGAAGGATAGAGAGAGAGGGATGCATGTAGGAGGTGGTACGAGAGGCATACTATATCGAGGGGGAGGAGTGTGCGAGTACGAGAACGATGAAAAGAGTGGTGGGAGTGAGGCATGGACGGTGACAAGAGAAGAGGGGAAGCTTGTGTTTGTGCTAGGCACACCTGGCTAGAGAGGCATATCGATCGATGTGTGCCGTAAAGAAGGAGCTGGGGGCCTACACACACCGTGGGTGAACGACCTAAAGTGAAAAGACGAATTTGCGCGATGGAGCTAGAGAATGCTGAGGGAGGGTGAGAGGGATGCGGGCGTGTGCATGCACAAGAGAAAGTTAGCGCTAGCTACAAAGATAAGAGGGTTGTGTGGGTGTAAAAGACGAATAGAGATCATATATACTTCATTATAAAAAGCGAATTCGGATATTTGAAGAATTTATCATAGTGTTTCAAACCGACGCATGTGTGAATATATATAACGGTGATACACATGGTGTGGTTATGAACATGTTATACTACATTTAATATATTTTATCTCTACTCTTATAAAAAATGGAGTTGTTGATGATGGTGTGCCTGCCATCCTGCATTATAGGCCGTCCGATTTATATCTGGCGGATAGCAAGGAAACTATGATGGTTGAAGTTGGCAACAATCATGATTGTAGATTCTTATTGAAATAGAGAAACGAATTCAAATTTAGTTCGAATTGCAGCGGTAGTATAGACATTTGGAATGCACTAAAATGTTGGTATGAGTAGGTTACATGCATTATACAGCAAGCGAAAAAATTTAATCGGACATAACATGGATTCATACTCCCTCCTTCCATCTATATAGGGCGTAATGAGATTTTTAAGACCGCCTTTGACTATTGACAAGATTAATAGTACATGACATGCACAATGTGAAAATTATATCATTGAAAGAACCTTTCACAGACGAATTTAACGGTGTGCTTTGTGTAAGTTGCATGTCATATATCATTGCTCTAATATTTGGTCAAAGTTAGCATCGAAAAACGCATTAGGCCCTATATAGATGGAAGGAGGGAGTAGCTTTGAATAGCATTTGTATAGTAAAACGGGGCAAGACTCTCTCTTTGTGTGGTGTGAATAGTTTTATTTTTTTCGTTTTCTTTTTGGTTGAGGGAAGTGCGAATTGATTTGGTACGTACAAGTACAATATTACTACACGTTAGGCTTGTCCCTAAAATTCAACCCGCGTCTTGTTATATCCCGAAAATTCAGATATCGTGCTCCCAAAACTGGCGCCTTCACAACCCGCGCCTTGCTATCCCGAAATTACAACGCGCGCGAAAACTCCCTCCAGCTGCCAAATCCCGACACGCGAAATCCCCCTTCTAACCCTGAGCCGAAAGGGCCGCTAGTTCAAATCGGTGGGGGGTACTTTTGTAACACACCCTACATTTTGGACAAGCGCGTCCCTAAGTCATGCTTCACCCCCTCCCATCGCCCCCTTTTCGCCATTCGAAATCCCAGGCCGCCATAACCTCTCCGCTCCAGCCGCGAAACCCCACCCTCCTCCGTCCGCCACGTCACCGCTGCCCAGCCGGAGCCTCTTCCCCGACGACGTCGTCCACCGCAACAGCTCGACGTCCCTCGTCCACCTCCCCGGATGAGGATCCGTCGTCCATCTCGCCGTCCCGCCGGTTCAGCCGCCCCGTCCTCCACCTCCAAGGAGCTGCTCCGACGATCGCCTCGTCTATCGCGGCTGCTCCATCCCCACAGCGCCGCCTTAACCTGCTCCACCGGAACCGCAGCATCCTCACCGACTCCTCGGACGAAGCCGAGGCCTACTCGGCGCCACCAAAGAGGTTGTACACTCATCGCATCGCACCTTCTCCTTAACTCGACCTCCCGGCGCCGACGGTGCTCCATCCCGCACCCCCATGGAGCGGCTACCTTGAAGCCGGCGCCGCGGGCGACATCTCCACGGCGGCTCTCCCCCAGTGCGAGGCCCCTTCGGCGGCGGCGTCCATACCAGCCGGATCTGCTGCTGCTGCTCCGGCTCTCGCTCGCTCGCTCGCGCTGCTGCTGCTCCGGCTCTCGCTCGATCGCTCGCTCGCCCAGCTGCTGCTGCTGCTCTCCCCCTCGCTCGTGCTGCTGCTCTGCTCCGATTAAGCCACACTTCAGTCGACTGAATCGACTTTTGGGTCAGTCGATTTTCAGGGGTTGGGGGGGCTCGCCGGAGTTAAGGAAGAACCACCCGCAGCGGGGACGGGGGCTCGCCGGAGAGGTACCCCACTATCTATCTTAGGGTTCAGGGTGGGGGCGGGGGGCCTAGAGGGCTGGCCGGGGCGGCGGTGGCGAGTTGTTTCGGGGCGGCGAGGCGGCGCTGGGGCCGGCGGTTCGGCCGGTGGTGGCTGGCGGCTCAGGGGGGTGCAGGTTGAAGATGAACTGCAGGCCCTCCCTAAACTACATGTCAAGTGCCTCTCTGCTACCATTGCGTTCAGTTTCGACAGTAGCATTCAGATTCCACAGTAAATTTCAGTTTCGACAGTTAAGTTCAGAGTCAACAGTTTTTACCTCATCTGTTGTAGTCAGGTGGTTTTTGGTGATGTTAATTTTACATCCATTTTACATCATCTATTGGAGATGCTATTAGAATCCCACTTGAGATTGACGATGTCTGTCTTGTGCTGCTTCAGCCTTGACGTCTTACGGCTCACCGGAGCTGCTCCAACGACAGAACGATCCATCACAACAGAGCAGTGCCCTGGACGCCGTCTACAGATTCCTCAGATCTTCCTCCACACCTCCGACAGCCACCTCTGCCTCAACTGCTTCAGCGACCAACCCAATGATGCTGAGGTCGACACGGCTACGGCAAAGAGGTTGTACACTTGTTGCATCACTTATTACTATACATTCACGTCGATCCATTAGGGCTATTTTGGTTCAACGGAAAAACGTCGATCCACTGGTTGTTACCATCACTCTAAATTTCTGCATGCTCTCCTTACATAATCTCACCATATTTTTTTCGTATGCATGTCAGATATTGTACACAGTCATGCTGAACATGTAGAGAAAAAGAGAAGAGTTTTGCGCGGCAATACAATGTCATGCAGACATCGCTCCATGGTGGGTTCAATGGCAAACCCTCCCCACCCCTCTCCAGATTGTAATCCAGAGGAAGATATCTGTTCTGAGGCGGATTCAGACGCCGCTGACCACTCCTATTTACCCCCCAAGGTGTTTGCTCTACCTTGGCATGATGATGTTAGTCATATCATGCATATGTTGCCTTGCAGTGCCTACTTTTGACATCATATATGTCATCTGCTTAGTTTAGACATGTTCTGTAATGCCACCTGTTTAGTTTCTATATCATATATGGGAATTATGCAGTCTCATGTCTTTTAGCCAGCCATAATATATGTGAAATGTGCAATGCCATCCTGTTTAACCAGGCATCATATATTTGAATGATATCTTGCCCATCCTTTTCTTCATTACATTTCCATTTGTCGACAATGTTTGTACATTAAACTACTCTTCCTGTGAATCAGCCATTTGGGTGGGAGATGGAAAAATCTGGAGTGAAAACAAGGCCTTCAGAGCAGACAGTGCTACCTGTCGAAGCAGATCTCTTGTTGGGTCCCGATAGCTCCTCAGAGATGGATTCAGAGACAGATGACCAGTCCTATTCCCCCACTGAGGTGTATGCTCTAACTTGGCACGGTTATACTGCTCATATCATGCATACGGTGTCTTGCATTGCATAGTTTAGACATCATATACACAATATTCAACACCATGTTCTTAGTTCAGACATCATATCGAATGCCCTCTGTTTAGCATATAAATCACATATGTGAATTAAATGATGCGATCCTGATTACTTAGATAACATGTAGGTGAATTATGTCATGCGATCCTGTTTAGTTATTCATCATATCTTTGAATTATGTTATGCTATGCTATCCAGTTTAGATAGACATCATATATGTGAAATTATGTCATGCTATCCGTTTTAGTTAAACAATATACATGTCAACTATTTCATGCCCTCTTTTTTCCACACTATCTATTGCATCTGTCTCTCATACAATGTCTGTACATTCAACTATGTTTCCTGTTTATCAGCCATTTGAATTGGAGCGGGTGATGCCAGTATCTAGCGGACTAAAAACACGGTCTTCAAATAAAACAGTGCTACCTCTTGGTGGAGATAGCACCCCGGTTGTACATGCACAAGAACCAGCCCTACCACACATAACCCAAACTCTCGCAGATTGTACCCCTACTGCGATGGACAGAGAACCAGCTTCACCCAATCTAACCCCAACCCCAGCCGATAGTAACCCAGTTCCTGTTGACACAGCACCATCTCCACCACAGAGCTCCCAAACAAGAGCAGTTAGTAAGGCAGCTCCAGTGCCCAAAGGGCCAGTACTATCACGGCGAACCCCAACTCCACCAGTTAGTACGCCTATTCCTGTGGAGGAAGCACAACCAGCTAGTCGTAGTTTAGCATCTATCGCATTTGATGTTGTTAAATCGTATGTGCGTATCTTCCCATCTTGGAAATATTATACTGAAGATGAAGGAAAATGCCAGTTGCAGGTGTTTGTCCAGGAGTTATGTGTAAGTAATGTTATTCATGGCAATTACTTTGCTTCGTCCCATACATCCTACCTCCATGATGGTTATAATACAGCAAATTTTCCCATTTTTCTCTATAGAGAAGGACCGATTTGGAAACTCAGGATGAGGTAACCTGTGCTAATACCTCTGCTATCTTCAAGAATGCTTGGTGGCAGTATCGGAATTACCTGAAGAAAACGTACTTCACCGGCAAAGAAACTCATCAAATTCCCTTACGTTCTCCTGAGACACATTTACTGGACGATGACTGGGAACGCCTTGTTCTGTACTGGTCCCGAACCAAGAATGTGGTAAGGTCTATGAGCTCATTTTCTATTTTTAAGTATTATATTCTTGCGTCTTACTGTACTCTGTTCATGTAGAACAAGTGCCTAAACCTGAAGAACAACTGTTCTAATTTAAGATTCCATTGCTATCATAGTTCAAAAAAGCGCTAGGCGTTAATTGTGCGTTTTGCCACCGCCTTGCGCTTTACTGACCAAAGCGCATGCTTATGCGCAGTTATGCACAGATTATGCGTAGTTATGCGCAATGCGTTTTGCCAACGCCTAGAGCCTAGGCGCGCTTAAGCGCTCGCTTAGGCGCGCCTTTTTTAACTATGATTGCTTTGCTCTTGTATCACTGTATTTACTCATACAAACTTATTTTTAAATTGAAGGATCCAATCGAAACTCCAATGGCACAGCAGGTATGTTCACGCATGTTTCTTTAACAGGTTTGCTCTTATCAATAGCTCTGTTGATTTCAATTTCAATTGTGTATACAGTTGACTTTCATATCATGCACATTACTAGCATCACAACAGAGCCAATAGTGTTGTTGTACATGTAGACCCGTGGTACCCATCTGAAATCTTGTTGTGCCGTGTAGTTTCCCACGCTTTGTATTCTTTCACTGCTGCTTTGTCTTGAACTGATATGATTTGAACCGTGTCTCTATTTTGATTTGGCAAGACAATGCAGTGACCATAGGACATAGATATATGTTTGTTTGATGCTTTTATTATGTACTAGTACTTGGCAATAGAAGACTTGGTAGTTTAATCCTGTCCACCTTACTAATGAACTGGTTCACCGAAATGAGTTTCATATACTAGTACATGCTAAACTTGTTATGTGTCTGCTTGTTTCTTCTTTTAGAATGCTGACAGAATATTGGGGAAGAGTGCCTTATTAAGCAATGGTAAAGGAAGTAATGCAGATAAGGTTCAGGATAGTGACACATCCTTGTTGGTCTCCAACAAAGCTGATAAAACAGCTAAGGAAGACTATCTTGAAGACAGCGAGACAACCCCAAAGTCCTGTCTTGGTTTAGTGTTCGAGTTACTGGCCACTACCGCTTGCACAAGCTATTCAAACTCACTGTCTGAATCAGTTCGGTTTCTTGAGTCTCAACTACAAGCTGAAAGACATCGATCAGCTGTGCTGCGACAAGAAGCGGAAGGACTGCGGAAGTCCCTGGAGCATTCAGATGCATACTTTCTGGTGCAACAGCAAGCGTTGGAGGATTTTAGCGCCAAACAGGACAAAGCTAATCAGCTTGCTAAGCTTATTGCCAGCATGGTGGATACCCAGGATAACGTTTCTTGAGCTCTTCTGAAGTTGTTTCAGTTATGCTCTTGTTTTGCTGCCGCGTTTATTTGCACTGGTGGCCAATTTTGACGGCCAGTGTATGTAATGTGCTGCTTTGTTCCCTATATTTGCACTGGTGGCGAACTTTGATGCCCAGTGGATGTAATATGTGTAATAGCGGTAATAGGCTAGCGTTAATTGCTTGCTTATTTATTTCCTTATTGTCTTGTTTAGTTGTTTGCTTGTAGTCACTGCAGTTCTTTTTCTGTTTTTTTCTAGTGGCCACAATAGCCTATTTTTGGTAACTAGGCCAAAATAATCATGGCAACACACGGACTGTTGTAACCATGGGCCTCCTGCAGGCCGTATGATCCATGGGCCTTCGTCCGGCCGTAGGATCCATCGGCCTTCTATACGGGCCTTAGGGTCCATGGGCCTTCTACGGGCCGTACGATCCATGGGCCTTCTACGGGCCGTACTATCCATGGGCCTCATACGGGCCGTAGGATCCATGGGCCTTCTACGGGGCGTATCATCATTTCGCCAATCATGGGCCGTACTATTCGTGGACCATAACGGGCCGTTAATAGGCCGTATTTGATAACTCTATGAAAACAGCCCAACGGGTTTTTTACATGAAAACGGCCCAACGTATTAACGGTCCGCAAACGGGCCGACTGTAACGACGGGCTGAATTTGGCCCACAAGCAGAAAATGACAGTAACGGGCCGTATGTAACCGAATGCTGCAAATGAGCCCAAGAATCAATGGGCCCTGAGAAGGCCGAAAGATAACTTGGGCTGGAAACGGCCCAATGGAATAACGGGCCGTTAATGGGTATAAAGTGATACACTGTTCATTACGGGCCAGTTTCACCACGGGCCGTTAATGGGCCAAGAGTTACAAAGGTCCTCATATGGGCCGAAAGAAGTCATGGGCCACACATGGGCCGGAAGTTAAAACGGGCTGAATCATATTGGACGGCCCAGATGACGCTACTGGGCCTAATTCGGATAGGGCGTAACGGGCCCTGGGTTAGCGGGCTGTAAATGGGCTATATGCGAACAGGCCGTTAACAGGCTTTCCGTGGGCCGGCCCGCCACCTTTTGACCAAGTCAAACGGGCCGGCCTTTTCACAGGAATGGGCCTCTGTTGGGCCGTGCCACGTGTCGCCGTATCATAGGCGCCTTCGGTCCAATGAGCGGATGACATCTGTCCCAACGGTGAGCCGACACGTGTTTCCTCCAGCCAATGATGATTTTACACGTGGAAAATCCCCATTGGTCGGGGCTGTTAACGGGTTATCGGATCCAAAACCCGACCCGATAGCTTAACGGCGTTCCGTTACGGTGGATGCCACGTGTCGGTCACCCTTGAAGAAAGCACTTCTGTGACGCGCGATTTATCGTCATGGAAGTGGACACTTCCGTGATGATAATTTTGGTAATGTCATGGAATACTTCTACGACAGCACAGGTATGACTATCTTGATTCTGTCATAAAATCGTCATGGATGTACATGCATGACAAAAAACGCGACCTACTGTGACAAACACGTATCATCACGGAAGTGTATTTTTTTTGTAGTGTACTAATCGCGACGTGCAGCCAGCCGTGGATGGGTTGCGTGCAGCGGTACACTTCTCAACCAACGACCAACTATTTTAACTCAACTAGTAATTATATACGTGCAATGCACAATTATATTAGGTAGGATATTAGTTGCACGTTATATTAGGTAATATATATCTATTGCACGTTGGTATTTGGTAAGATATCAATTACTTTTTCGCGGAAATGATAAGATATTAACTACATGACAGAATTCAAGGGATAGCGTTGAGTCAAAACATGTTTATAACCAATAGCAGTGGTGGGTAATTAGAGTGTTAAACGTGTTTGATGCTTAACATTGGAGCGATTTGAACCGCTAGATAACATGATTTGACGGTCGAGATGGTTTGGATCTGCCCATTTGAGTCTTTTTAAATTGGTATAGATATAGATACAGTCTAGCCACTACAGCCGATCAGGTCGCGATGTCTAATAACGAACGTATATGTATTAAACGAGGACACATGTATGTGGAGCTTAAATGGCCTACGGATAGAGCGGCCTATTTTGTCCGCGCTATTTTTTAAAACATATAAACATGTGTAGTATATAAATGTGCATATTGCATATTTGTATTCAAAATTACAATGAAAAAAAACTATTTTAATTATACGAACATTTCAATAATTATATATATGCACACTAGTATAGTTTAATGTTTGCATAGTTAAAATTATTAATAATTTAAAATTTAAACTGTTAATATGAATATTCAGTTGTGGCTAATATTTAAGTTATATAACTTTTTTGAATATAAGTCATGAACAATTTTTTACACAAGTGAATATTCATGAATATTTAGTAAGTTTTTGTGTTCATCAGTTTGTATAACTTAAATATAAGCCGCAAGTGTATATTTCTTGGATTCATTAAACATATTTATCTAATAAACATTTTCAATGTCCATATTAACTAAATATTTTTTACAAAATACACAGATTTATATCTAAAGGTTTTTATTTACAAATGACCGTTTGCATGTATTGTATTTTTAACACAAATTTTTGAACATAATTTTATTACTTATGGTTTACAAATATCTTAAATGTTTTTATTACTTATGTTTTACTAAATATTAAATATATAATACATAGTTTTATATTTAAATGTTTTTATCTACTAATCATCGTCTATGTATAATATTTTTAACACGGGAATATGTGAACGTAACTTCATTACTTTTTTAAGGGGTCCGTAACTCTATTACTCCCTCCGTCCGGAAATACTTGTCGGAGGAATGAATAAAAATGGATGTATCTAAAACTAAAATACGTCTAAATACATCCATTTCTTCGACAAGTATTTCTAAACGGAGGGAGTACATTTTATTTAGAAACTTGCAACTTTATTACCTTTTTTTAGATCCACAATTTTATTACTTATGTTTTACAAATTATCTTTAAAAACATGGCGCACGCAAAATGGACCGTAGTATCTGTGGCCCAATTAAGCTGCACATGAGTCCTCGTCAAGTACATATAAGCTGCTTATCCATATAAAACATTCTGACTAGAATGTCCTATTGGCCAGACCATTTTGTGTTAAATAAATTGTCGGCGGGTTCGAGTCCTGGTGCATGCTTTTTTGTTGGTTACTTTTTGAATATATGTACAGTACCATGGTCCTGCTTTTTTGTAAATAAAAAAAATTGAGGGCATTTTGTGCAAAAAATGTGTCGTTGTGGTTGATATTTTTCACAATTTTTCTGGGTGTTCTGCGTGAAAATATATCACGCCCAGCACCTTCAGTTACTGACAAGTGGGGCCATACATATGGATACGTCCGCACATGCTTAGTTTTTTTGGTGTTCTACGCGAAAATACATCACGCCCAGTGCCATCAGTCACTGACAAGTGGGCCATACACATGAATACGTTCGTACATGCTTAGTATCACCGTATCTGCATGCTTAAATCAAGTTATGTGATCGCAAAAATCGTATTTTTAAAGTTCTACCACTAAACTGAACGTGTGATTCAAGTTCTATGACTTCCGGTGATATTAGCTCAGGGAAAAACTTGGATCAGCTCAGCCGCACACATGCCTCGTCCTCGGAATAACGGCTACGGACTTTACTGCCCGACAACCTCATTACTCAGGTCTCTAGCACTCTGCACAGAATTAAGGCTGCTCATAGTGAGGAGTAAATTATACTAGTGTCATGCATATGACACTAGTCTAAGTTACTACCTTTATAGTGCAAAGTAACATAGTAGTAGTATCATAAATGACTTCATTTATTAGCTTGTAGACTTTGTAGACTCATCCTTTCTCGGGAAACACTATGTTACAGTAACATATTATGTTACTCTAAACACGTCTTTCCTCATTAACTACATACCATATAAATAAATTTTTTCTAAAATGCGCTATGTTACTATCTAAATTACTGAAGGCCGCAGTAGAGACACCGTTGCGAGGGCCCTGTCCAGGTAGATTAACTGTCCATCGACTGAGCTAATCTGAAATGCCCCACCACAATGCTCAGCACGGCACACATCTCGGTGCAGAACGAGAGGTTTGATGTTTCAGGCCAATCTGACACGCCGGGCAGATGTTTTTTCCTTCTTTTTTCGGTGTCTTCGGTCAGAGAACTGTTAGAAGGCGACGGGTGAGTATGGTGTACAGTGGGTGGCGAGTGATGGGCCGATGGCTATATCTCCAGGGCTCTTGTTCCTTTCTGCAGGTTGTAGGCTAGCTTAAATTAGTTTAGGTTGGAGATAGAAAGTTGCTCCTTCTCCTTTAAAGCGAGCAGGAGGTAGGAATCTGCTGCCGCATTCGTCTTCCTCCGTGAGGAGAGGGAAGAACAGGCCTCAGCCTCACTCATCAGGTCTCTCCCTCTCCCTCTCTCTCTCAATTTGTTTGAAAATTTGCTTACCTTTGTCTCGCCAGTGGTTTTTCTCACGGAAATGACTCAAAATCGAGCTTCGCTCGGCACAGAACTGTTGTTGCATTGCATAACAATATGAACCTGAAAGCCCAGGCAAGAGATCGCATGTCGCAGTCTGAGCAACAGGTTGATCGCACGTCGCACGTCACATTCCATTAGTAGAAGGAACCCCCTTGCGTGCGCCGTCGCACCTTTCCCGAATTACTTCAGCTCAACACGGAAAGACGAAGAGGAAAAGTCAGCTTCTTCACCTCGCGTATTCAATTGTTCACCGTTCGGCAGAGAATCCATATCCATATCAATCCCAAGGGATGAGCTCCCGCGACAGCACCCGCGTCGGGTGAGCGCCCCCGGCGGCGGCGCCTCGATCTCCCATCTCCGGCTAGCTGTGCAGCTGCCCAGGCCAGATCCGGAGTCCCCTGCTCGCCCTCTCTCTTCTGCTAGGCTCGGCTCGGCTCGGCGGCATGCGTTGGGAAGGGATGGCGCTCTCGCGTCCGCGCAAGTTGCGGCTGGGCGGGCGCCGCCGTCGCCCGGATCTCCGGCCTCCGTCCTCCGTTGCGGCCGCCGTAACCGGATCCGGGTACCCCGTGAAGATCTCTCCCACGCCAGTCTCGGCGGCGCCCCGTCTCTCGGTTCGCCCGGCAATGCTGCTCACCCGAGCCTCCGCGGCGGCCACCACTCCGTCGGCGTCTCCGGCTGCTGCACCCGTCGTCCTTGCGCCGTCTGCGTCGTGCGCTCAGGCTGCAGGCACTACCCCGGTCGCCGGTGTTCTCCCTCGACCGCGGCCGCTGCCCCCAGCTTCCAGGTTCAGGAGGGAGGACGGGGGTCTTAAGGCTGCGTGCACGCCCTGTTCGGAGCCTGTGTCGACAACTGCTTCGGCCCCGACGCCTGGCTCCCCTGTCCTTGCCGATGCCGCCTCGGATGTGTTGCTGCCGGCCCCTGTTGCCTCTGTCAATGGGGACGACTGTCAATGGGGACGACGTAGGCTGTGAAGAGGAAATGGCCGTGACGCTGCCTCCACGGGCGGTGTTGTGGGCCTCCGCTGCTGACGACGATGAAGATGAAGATGACGAAGAGGAGTTGGCTCCCCAGACACCGCAGGCTGCCACCAAGGCCCTCGATTCTGGAGGGATGTGCGTGGGGCATGATGCAGACACAAATGAGGGTTGGCAGGAGGTGCTACCACGGCGCGGGCCGCGCCCGACTTCATCGCCTTCCTCGACAATGGCTCCTCGTCCCATCCCTGCTTGGCTTCGCGGTAGATGTTACAGATGCTTCGCTCATGGTCATCGCGCGGCTGTTTGCAAAGAGCCGTTGCGGTGCTCCCGTTGTTTGGAGAACGGTCATCGTGCGCGTGGATGTTGCAACCCATGGCGTCCTCTAAGCTCACTGCCATGCAATGATGTGCCGCTCGTGTCGCAGCTCGACATCGTGCATCGTCCTGCTCTTGCTTCATGTGAGGGTCCGATGAGATCCGCACTCCCATCCAAGGCGCTTCATCGTGGGTCTTGGGCGTCTGTCGTCTCTGGTATAGTTGGCTCACCAACCTCGTCGGAGCTGATGTTGCAGTCCGCTTTGGCTGATCAGACTGCGTTGCTGCAAGGTTGTCTGGCGCGTGTTGGGAGCTTTTTAGAGCGAGCGGAGGCTGCTCTGAGTAGACTCTCCCTTGCACCGGCTATGTTGCAGACCTCTCTGACGCCGCACTCTCCTTGTGCGGCCGGTGTTTGCTCCGCGGAGGAGAGGGGGGCGAAGTTATATGGCTCCTTCTCCCCTCGTGTTGGAGACAATTCACCCTCGATGCCTACCTCCCATCCTATGTTGTCTTCCACTAAGGGCGAGTCCATTGCCATGCTTGTGGCTCCGGTACTGCAGGTCATGCCCGAGCTTAGGGAGCTATGTCTGAGTTTGTCAGTGGACACGTCGACGACCTCGAGCGAGGGTCAAGATTCACCTTTGTCAAGTGAGCAGCTGGAGGTTCCTATGGTTGACGATGCGAGAGGGAAGGCATCCGTGATGTCATGATGGATGTGCTCGGTTTCTCATGTTGTCGGCGTGGCCTTGGTATTTTGAGTCATCATTGCCGTTTTCTCACCCCGGGTTCCGTTGCATTGTAGAAGTGTCGAGGGTTGTGCTTGTTGGGTGTTGGGAGCACTTGGCGGGCCATCTATGTGGCCGTGGTGCTTCGTGTTGAGTGAGTTTGTTTGTATCGGTTTTCGCCCGGTTTTCCGTAAATTATTTGGGCAATTCTCTTCTTCTTAATTAATCGATGAGGCAATTCTTTTGCCTCCGTTTCGGAAAAAAATAAAAATTGTTCACCGTTCGTGTCGCCGACCCAATTAAGGGTAGCACGTATTGCTTGCACATACAAACGCATCCAGTGCCTGGATTGTGTCTGTGAAGTCTGACTTCATATGGTAACCAACGCAAAGTTGTGCTAGTAGAAAAAACGTGCAGACAATTCCAAACAGCTTTTGTTTTTGCTTATCCTGATTGAGTTTTTCTTTCTTGTGCTGTCCCATCAGTCTACCCTATAGGACTTCCATATAGCGAGTTCCTGATAGATCGGCGAGCACAGAATTCTTCGCAGGAACTTGCAGGAAATATTTCTGAAGGCTAGCTCGAGAGTGTCGCGTCAGATGGAAGCGGCAGATGAGGAGCGGCCACTGCTGAACCATCGCCGCCTGCCTCCACAGCCACAGGTGACAGATAGTCCTCTGCTGAACAATGATCCCTGCTGTCTACTGTAGATTTCATTCTATAGTGTGGAATTGGAAACCAATTTTAGTATCTGCATTTGTTGTTCAGGACGAATGTTCAAGATACACGAGTGATGGCACAGTTGATATCTACAGACAGCCTGCTCTCAAGCGAAGCACCGGCAACTGGAGAGCATGCGTCTTCATCCTTGGTACTGCGTAAAGTTACAAACATATGCTTCCTCCAGCTTCTTGCGCCTTTCTTCTAAAGTAACCTGTATAGCTCAGGTGCCGAGTTCAGCGAATGCTTGTGCTTCTTCGCCGTCTCCAAGAACCTGGTCACCTACCTCACGACGGTGCTCCACGAGAGCAACGTCGACGCCGCGAGGAATGTATCCACCTGGGTCGGCACCTGCTTCATCACGCCGGTCCTCGGAGCCTTCCTGGCCGACTCTTTTTGGGGGCGATACTCGACAATTGCAATCTTCCTCTCTGTCTACATCTTTGTAAGTGAGACAACCAGAATGCTATCCGATCGGTTTAATCCGCAACGTTTCTGAATTTACTGCAAAATGATGTGCAACATTTCTGAAAAAATTCATTGACAATGTGCAATGTCTCTGAATTTTTTTGTCTCCGTCAGGGGATGCTCATCATGACATCATCAACGGCGCTTCCGTGGCTCCTGCCTCGTTCTTCCGACGAGAGCAGCGGTGTCCATCGCGCCGCCGTCTACCTGGGGCTCTACCTTGTCGCCCTCGGCACCGGCGGCATCAAGCCCTGCGCCACGGCCTTGGGCGCCGACCAATTCGACGTTGCCGTCCCGGCGGAGCGGGTGGCCAAGGGTTCCTTCTTCAACTGGTACTACTTCTCGATCAACATTGGCTCGCTTCTGTCGGCGACGTTGCTCGTCTGGGTGCAGGACAACATCGGGTGGACCGTCGGGCTCGCGATCCCCACAGTGCTCATCGGGTTCGGCCTCGCCGTATTCGTTGCCGGCGGGAAGATATACAGGTACAAGCCACTGGGAGTGGGAGGTAGCCCGCTGACGAGGGTCTCCCAGGTGGTTGTCGCAGCCGCAAGGAATCGCCGTCTCGAGCTGCCCGATGATATCTCGGCCCTGCACGAACATGGCGGGGCTGAGCATACCAGTCAATTCAGGTTCTTCGACAAGGCTGCGATCGTGATGCCGTCGCCGGAGAAGAAGGGCCCGTGGCGGCTCTGCACGGTGTCGCAGGTGGAGGAGCTGAAGATGCTGTTGCGGATGTCCCCCGTCTGGGCGTCGACGTTGGTCTTCTTCGCGGTCACCGCGCAAATGTCGTCGACGATGATCGAGCTGGGCATGGCAATGGACAACCGCGTCGGCACCTTTGTCGTGCCGCCGGCGTCGCTCTCCACCTTTGACATCGTCAGCGTCCTCGTCTGGGTTCCCATCTACGACGCCGTGCTGGTGCCGCTCGCGCGGCGCGTCACCGGTCAGGACGGGGGCTTCACGCAGCTGCAGCGCATAGGCGTCGGCCTTGCTCTGTCCGCGGCCGCCATGGCGTACGCCGCGTCGGTCGAAACTAGACGGCTGTCGGCGACCTCGATGAGCATCATGTGGCTAGCGCCGTGCTACTTCGTGCTGGGCGCGGCCGAGGTGTTCACCAGCATCGGCATGCTCGAGTTCTTCTACGACCAGCCCCCGGAGTCCATGAAGAGCCTGGGTGTGGCACTCGCGCAGCTCGCCGTTGCTGGCGGGAACTACCTCAACTCCGCCCTGCTCGGCGCCGTTGTGTCGGCCACGGGGTGGATCCCGGACAACCTCGACGAAGGCCATCTGAACTACTTCTTCTGGTTCATGGCGGCTCTGAGCGTGCTCAACCTGCTGCAGTTCGTCTACTGCTCGTCCAGATACAAAAGATAATGATCGATATTTTCGTAACTATAGATGTATAGTTTGTACGCAAATGGTGAGGAAAAGAAGCTTTATAGCGACAAAAAAAAAGTAAATTGCCTTGTAAAATCCATTAGTGTGTATGCATGATCTTGCCACGACGCCGGTCCGATCGTCACGTCTAGCCGATCCTTACCGACTCATGGAACGGTTCATGCCTCCTGCCCGAAGTGTCCAACACCACCGACCGCATCCGTGATCACCGCCATGCTCCACCTTGCACCGATCGGACATTCCCTGGCACCCGTCGAGCAATGCACCGAGGTTGTGTGGGCCAGTTTTGTTGGTAGATCACGTACTGTGGCGTGGCTTCAGACGAGAAATACGGGATCAGTGATCTTTTTCGTGAGGAAGTCGCAGAGAAAAATAATGGTGGTAAGACCGGCAGCAACATGTCGGTTAGATCGGCGTCGGGGTTCACAAGTTTGATGTGAAGAAATTCGATGGCACAGGTAACTTCGGCCTATGGCAGACAAGAGTCAATAATCTTCTGGCGCAGCAGGTAATCTTGAAGGGTTTGCAGGAGACGAAGCTGACCAAGTTTGACGACGATGCGTGTGAGGATATGCAAGTGCAGGCGGCCGCTACCATACGGCTTTGTCTTGTGAATTAGGTCTTGTATCATGGACGAAGATTCTCTTGAGGGAATTTGGTACAAGTTGGCAAGTCGTTTAATTGTATGTATAGGATAGAAGACATGAAAGATAAAACTTGCGATGTTCATCTCCGTGGTATGGTGAGATTTTTCAATAAATGTGGATTTTATTGCCTCAAAATGATGATTCAAGGTGAGATAGTGAGATGGTGGCGAGAAATATAATAGCAAGAAGAAGAGGACGCCGGTGGCGAAGTGGAGCGGTATGCCGAGAGGGGCGACGATCTACGGGTCCAGGAGGGAATTCGACTCCATTGCGGTAGCCGTGTAGAGCTCCCCCGATGGCCCCAATCCAACGTGGGGAAGGTGAACCGCAAACAGCCTAGAAAGCCTTTCATGCTTCACTACATGAGAGGAGATTAGTGCAATATTAGCTGGGTTACTTTATTTTGGATGTACCGTATGCATGTGTCACATCTTTTGTTCATTGTTTCTGATATAGCTTACTACTCATGCCAAGCGGTCTCGTGTCACATCTTTTGCTTTGAAAATTGTTGTTTGTTTCTATTAGTGTCACGTATGACCATTGGTTGTCAATCCTGTGATCATCGATGGCCCTATGGGCCTGTAGTGTTATGTACTTCAGCCTCGTTGTTGCTAGGCATTATGCTATTTATGATAATAGCGGGTAGAAGGCGCGGCGGCATGCTGCGCCCGTGCTGGAGGTTGTATGTGCATGTTTGTTATTTTTTATTTTAAGATGAGAGAAGGAATGACTATGGGTTTCAGGTCGAGCTGGTTGCAATGATATATATAGAGGAAGCCCTTTCATATAACAGTGGTGGCCATTGTCTGGTGGCTTGGGAGCAAGTGTGCAAGCCGTTCGAGTATGGTGGATTGGGTGTCCTGAACCTCAAGCTATTGGGCTATGCATTTCGGGCACGCTGGCTATGGATGCAGTGCACATCTGATTGCTGTTTTGCGGGCCTGCAGTCGGCCATGGAGCCTGAGGTGCAGGCTATTTTTGACTCGTCCATCAAGGTGACGCCGGGGGATGGTAAAAGGCTCTTTTTTGGATGGATTTTTGGCTCCACGGGCGTTCCATTCAATTTGAGACCCCGGAGCTATTCCTAGCGGTGAACGACGGTGCGCGGCGCACGCGAATGGTTCATGAGGCCTTGGCGGACCGCACTTGGATTAGACATCACAGGGGTGTTGACAGTTAGAGTGCTAACTCAATTCTTGATGCTCACGGACTTGCTTCTCGAGATGCACCTACTCCCTGAGATTCTGGATCACATAATCTGGAAGTGGACGCCGACTGAGGTATATTCTACGAGCTCAGCTTACCAGGTGTTCTTTGCTGGCCTCGAGAGGTTCCCGTACGGTCGGGCCCTTTGGAAGACTTGAGCTGCCAAGTGCAAGCTTCACTTCTGGCTAGCCATGAAGCGTCGGATTTGGACGGCCGACAGACACCTTTGACACGGCCTCCAGCCCCACGTCATGTGCCCATTATGCGAGCAGGAAGCTGAGATTGCAGACCACCTGGCACTTGGCTGTGTGTTTGCCAGGGAGGTGTGGCACTCTACCCTCGCACGATGCGGCCTCGGTCAGTTGGTGCCCACCATGGATGCAACTCTCATGGAGTGGTGGGCAGCCAGTCCTGCAATGATCCCGAAGGAGCGAAGGAAGGGTTTCGATTCGCTTGCCCTCCTCATCGTCTGGATGCTATGGAAGGAGGGTAATAGTCGCGTCTTCCAGCGGTCAGCGGTCGTTGCTAGAGAGCTTTGTCGTCGCAACAGTGATGAGGTTGAGTTATGGAAACTTTCTGGTGTGAAGGGGTTGTCGGACTTCTGGGGATAGTACCTTCTAGCATGTAGGGCGTTGTTGGGTGCCCCATGGTGTTAATGGCTGCCCACCATATGCTACCGTGGGATGGTTGTAACCGCGGCAAGCCGCCGGACTCTCTGTACTTCTATTTCTCTTCTTCTAACTAGTCAAAGTGTACGTGAAATGCACGTTAATTTGGAAGTATATTAAGTGCATACGGATATTAAGTAGGATATTATTTGCGTGCTATTATGTGATTAGCACTATACTTGGCATGAAATTAACTGCACGCTAAACGTGTTGAGCGCACGACATTGAAGCAGTCTAGGTCGTTGGATTGACATGATTTGATGAACGAGATTAATTGGATCTGCCCCTTTGGGTCTTTTTATATTGATATATAGATACATGGACGCGTAAAGCTTTTGCGCGTTCGAAAAAAACCCGGCTGAGAATAAGCGTTTTTCTTAGCTTATGTACATCATAAATTTAAATAAATCGCGAGCTTCTGTTAAACATGGCACAAAGCGTCACGGAACGCCACACTGATTATCTATCACTATGATGGAAGAGGCCAACTTTATTGTAATCATATAGAAAAGGATTTATACTTTAAACTCGTGTCAAGTGTTCACTCTTTAATGGCTACTCGCTCAAGATGCAGAGAGGTCCGGGGTCTTCCTCCTTTTCAAAAAGGAAGTGCCACTCTTTGGGGTGAAGAAGTTGTCTTCTCTCTACACCGCACGGAGTAGTGCACAAACTGCGCCAGGTTGAGTAAGCTGAGAGCAGCCACCATCCAGAAGAAATAGTCCAGATGCCCTTCGTTCAGGTTGTCCGGGATCCACCCAGGCGCCCCGCCACGCGTGGTGACCACCGCGACGACACCAAGCACAATCGTGTTGAAGTAAAACCCGGACGCGATCGAGAGCTGCGCGAACGCCGCACAGAGGCTCTTCATGGCGTGCGGGGCCTGGTCGTAGAAGAACTCCGTCATGCCGATGCCCGCGAAGACTCCCGCCGCGCCGTGCAGGACGTGCGACGGCGCCTGCCACAGGATGCTCATCGGCACCGGCACGTTCTGCCCGGCCAGGCCGCTGGCTCGCGCGACCGCCAGCCTCTTCGTCTCGAGCGCCGCCGAGTAGACCATGGTCAGCGCGGACAGCGCGAAGCCTATCCCGAGCCGCTGCGTCTGCGAGAAGCCCTTGCGGTTGCCGGTGCAGCGCCGGGCGAGCGGCACCAGCGTGGCCTCGTAGACGGGCACCCAGACGAGCACGCTGAAGACGCCGAAGACGGAGAGGGAGGCAGGTGGTATGGCGAACCCGCCGACACGGTTGTCCATGACCATCCCCTGCTCGATGAACGTCGACGACAGTTGGCCGGTGACGGCGTGGAAGATCACGAACGATGCCCAGACGGGGAACATCCGCAGCAGTATCTTGAGCTCTTGGACCTGTGTCACCGTGCATAGCTTCCACGAACTCGTCGGCGGCGCCACGCGTGTTTTGTCTGAGGGTGGCAGCATGATGGCAGCCTTGTCGAGGAATCTGAAGATTATAATCAGATAGTTGGCTCAATACAAATGAATTGTTTCCAAATGCACATTTAAACTACTGTTTATTTTGTTGCAATAATTGAAGTAAAGTACTCCCTACGATCCATATTAATGGTTGCTGATTTAGTATTGGAGGGAGTACTACCTGAATTGACTCGTATGCTGAATCGTGTGGCCTGATTCAGACGAACCGGTGAGCTCGTAGAAAAGGGAGACGTCATCGGGCAACTGCACACGCCACTTGCTGAGGGCCGCGACGACCACCTGGCAGAGGCTGGTGAACGGGCTCACTGTGGGTTCTCTAAACCTGTACACCCTCGAGCCACCAACAAACACTGCGAGGGCCAAGGCCAAGAGCGCCGTCGGGATCGCGAAACTGACCCCCCACCCGACATTGTCCTGCAGCCAGACAAGCACCGTGCTCGACAGGAGGGAGCTGAGGTTGATCATGAAGTAGTACCAGTTGAAGAAGGAGCCCTTCTTCGCCAGCTCCGCCGGGTTGGCGCTGTCGAACTGGTCGGCCCCGAAGGTCGACGTGCAGGGCTTGATGCCGCCGCCCCCGAGCGCGGCGAGGTAGAGCCCCGCGTAGACCATGGTGCGATGAACCTCGCCGCCGCTGGAGGAAGATGTTGGGGCTGATGCTGACACTGTGAGGACCAGCATCCCCTGACAGAATGAAGTGTTTATCACTATCAGAGTTGCAACTTGCAAGTATCATACTTACAATACAATCTGAAAACTAAGAGGTTTTTGATTGTTATCTTGTTGTACTACTTACAAGAATGTAGACTGGTAGTGAAGCAACCATTGTCCAGTATCTTCCTAGGTAAGTGTCGGCCAAGAAGGCTCCGATGAGCGGCGTGAGGAAGCTGGCGCCGACCCAGGCGGAGACATTTCTCGCGGCGGCGACTTTGCTTTCGTGGAGCACGGTGGTGAGATAGGTTACCAAGTTCCTTGAGACCGTGAAGAAGGCCACGCATTCGCAAAACTCAACACCTAGGATGCGTTCAAGTGGTGGATTAGCATAGTACTAGCATGTAAGAAGAGGACGAGATGGACAGGAGTAGTTTGCATGAATTGCTGTCTGAATTTTGATAGTACCTAAAATCATGTAGCATGCCCTCCAACGGCCTGTACTTCCTTTCAGAGCAGGGCGTTTGTTGATATCAACTGAGCCATCGCTGGTATATTCTGAACCTACATCCTGCAGCGCAGTACCAGAATATCTAAGTTGCAGAGAATCGAGAAGACCGAAATTACTCGTATTCTTCCTCCTAACTGAAGAGATTACTCTCATGATCATCTGCATGAGAGAAAAGAAGAGGAGGCGAGAGATTTACCTGAGGATTGGGTTGTACATTAAGCAGGGGCTTCTCCTCATCAAATGCTTCCATGGCTGTCTAGAAGATGGAGAAGGAGGGTTAGGCAAAGTGTTCAGCAGCTCACAGCAATTTGCAGGCAAGGCAAGCGCCTAAAAGCTAGTCTGTGTGATCTTTTCAAATCTCTGGTACAAGACTTTTAGGTGAGAGGGAGAGAGGTGGTACTGAGCAATGGAGAGAGAGAGAGAGAGAGAGCGCGCGCGCGCAACACGGATGGCGGATGCTTCGAGGGGCGATATCGCTCGCCCAACCAAAGGGCCGGCTTGGATTCAAAAAAAAAAGGCTGGCTTTATTCCCCTGTGTACTCACTCTGTTTTTTCTTAGTCTGCATATAAAATTTGGCCAAAGTCAAACTTTGTAAAATTTGACTAACATCATCTTAAAAAATATCAGCATTCACAATATGAAATCAATATTATCAGATGCACCATGAAATGTATTTTTATACTATATAGTTTTAGTATTGTAAATACTCATATTTTTTTTATAAATTTGATCAAACTTCGTGTAGTTTGACTCCGACCAAACTTTATATGCGGAGCCAAAAAGAACGGAGGGAGTACATACCAGGGCCCATGAAAAAATACTAGTTTTTAGATGTCAATCTTCTTAAAAAAACATTAGGGCATCTCCTAAAACTCATAAAACGACACATTGATGTCGGAGTTGACAATCCAACCATGCCCACATACATTTCAAACCGGATTAGAACAAAACCAGACAAATTTCATGTAAACATGCGGGAATTCACTTAAGTTCGGACATATTAATACATAAAACGAACGATATTTCGGTTCAACTAAAAATTAAAAAAAACAAGACTAACTTAGAGCGGACAGTGACCTTGTAGACGTGGCCGCTGTAAGGGCATATTTATCCCTAAGACATCTTGGTGATTGATGACAATGTTTTTGCGGACTAATCGTGTGCATTGAGTTTTTTCAGAGATTCATACTTGGGCACGAGACGATTCCCTCCCCTCGGAGTTTGAAGCGAAGACGGTGTAGTACTTTCGAATTAGTTTGGTGGACTAGTTTCGTAGGGATCACCGTACTATCAAGAGGAGGTCCGCTTTGGAAAGGCTAGGGTGGAATCATCACGTACACTTTCTTTGCACACCCTCCGAGCCTTTCCGCTTCATTGATGAGCTCGTTCCCCTCTCTCAGTGTGCCCTCTCTGGTCCCAGCGGTAGTACCGCGGGCCGGAGCGGTAGTACCGCTTGGGTGCTACAAGCGGCAGTACCGCTCCACAGCGGTAGTACCGCTGTAGCTCCCAGCCATAGTACCGCTGCGGCTTCATGCTAGTACCGCCTCGATTCGAGGGGTCTTTTTCCGTGTCGGGTTTTACGGTACTTGCCGCGGCAGTGGGGGGGGGGGGTAGTACCGCTCGTGTGCGGTAGTACCGCCCTGACCACCGCGGTAGTACCGCTCTGGGCCCAGCGGCAGTACCGCGGGAGGGAATGGTAGTACCGCTGGCCAAGCGGTAGTACCGCTCTCTGCGGGGCTGGAGTGGGGGGTAACGGTTGGATTGCTTCCCCCACTATAAAAGGGGGTCTTCTTCCCCAAAGTTGACTCACCTCTTCCCCCAAAAGCTCCATTGTTGCTCCAAGCTCCATTTTCGCCCGATCTCTCTCCCTAGCCAATCAAACTTGTTGATTTGCTCGGGATTGGTTGAGAAGGCCTCGATCTACACTTCCATCAAGAGAAATTTGATTCCCCCCACTTATCCCTAGCGGATCTTGTTACTCTTGGGTGTTTGAGCACCCTAGACGGTTGAGGTCACCGCGGAGCCATAGTCCATTGTGGTGAAGCTTTGTGGTGTCGTTGGGAGCCTCCAATTAAGTTGTGGAGATTGCCCCAACCTTGTTTGTAAAGGTCCGGTCGCCGCCTTCAAGGCCACCAATAGTGGAATCACGACATCTCGCATTGTGTGAGGGCGTGAGGAGAATACGGTGGCCCTAGTGGCTTCTTGGGGAGCACTGTGCCTCCACACCGCTCCAACGGAGACGTACTTCCCCTCAAAAGGAAGGAATTTCGGTAACACATCCTCGTCTTCACCGGCTCCACTCTTGGTTATCTCGTCCCTTTACTTTCACAAGCTTACTCGTGTTATATCTCTTATTTGCTTGCGTTCTTGTTGTCATTGCATCATATAGGTTGCTCACTTAGTTGCATATCTAGACAACCTATTTTGATGCAAAGTTTAATTTGGTAAAGAAAAGCTAAAAATTGTTAGTTGCCTATTCAACCCCCCTCTAATCAACTATATCGACCCTTTCAATTGGCATCAAAGCCTCGTCTCTTTATTAAGGACTTTACCATCCAAAGAGTATGGTTGACGTCGTAGACGGTGTGGTGGAGCACTCCGGTGTGAATCCGGTCTCGTCTACGGGAGATGGGGGAACCGCGGTCTCTCGTGAGGAATTCAATGTGGCGTTGGACACATTGAAAACCTCCATGACGACCGAGGTCGAAAGCATGTTTAATAAATTCTTAGAAGGGCTTAAACTTTCCACCGCACCGTTGAAAGTGGGTGATCCCGCTAACAAGGTGACGGATGCTACCTCCGACAAGGGGGAAGCTACTAGCGAGAAAGCTCCTTCTTCTAGTGGTAAAAATGGGACCAGCATCTTTGCCCATGTGGAACCTCCACCTGTCTATGGTGGACCGCTCCCTTCCACTCATTTGAATCATGTCGGCCCGGCCCCTAAGATTGAGAAGAATGTAGATTTTGATTCTTGGTTCTATCGTTTTAAGCGTCATTTAAATCATGTGAACACTAACCTTTGGAGAATCATTGAAGAAGGTTTTTATCCGCATGACCGAAGTAACTTCACTCCTAAAGAAGTTGTGGATCATCAATTCAATGAGAATGCTCTCTTCATCATCCAAGAAGCAATCCCACCAGAAGATCTTCCTCATCTCCGGCCCTACACCATGGCCAAAGATGCTTGGCTCCAAGTTGTTTCCCTCTATCGGGAAAGCGCAAGCATTCAACGCTCCAACTATGAAGTGGTGCAAGATGAAGCCGACGAGTTTGCAATGAAAGAAGATGAAGAACCTCGTGAGCTTTTTCGGAGAGTAACCAAACTCGCGGTCTCTCTCCGAGATCATGGAAGTAAGGACACGGATGACAATTGGATCAAGCGCAAATTCCTCAAGGCAATGATGCCCTACCACAAAGCCATGTCCTCCGTAATTCATCAAAGGCTGGACTTCCACACCTTGTCATCAAGTGAAGTGTTGGATGAGTTTGTTGCTATGAGCATCTTGGATAAGACTGCCGACAATGCGGTTCTTCGCTCTCAAAGAGTAAATAAGCCCAACCTTGCTCTAAAGGCCAAGTTTAGTATGGAGGAAGAGGATGAAGAGGAACAAGAGGAGGGCAACCTCAAAGATACGAAGTATGCCTATCATGAACACATGGCTCTTGCTTCAAGGCAATTTTGGAGCAAGAAGAACACAAGGCCAAACTTCAACAAGAGCAATTCAAGTGTAAGCAATGAGTGAGGACTTGCTTCAATTGTGGCAATGTGAGCCACTTTGTTGCGGAGTGCCCTTACGAGAAGAGGGAAGACAATGGTGGCAAGCTCATTAAAAAGGACAAGGTTAAGTCGTTCCCCAACAAGAGCAACTTCACCAAGAAGACTCCTCCCAAGGCATTGGTGGTACAAGAAGAGTACACGGATGTCTCTCTTCGACTCACCCAATGAGAACATCACCGCCCAGGTGTCTCATGGCTAAAGCCACCAACAAGGTAACCCCCAACATCAAAACTACCATCATTAATCATCCTGCTTCGACAGATAGCATTGATGAACATGAGGGGACAAATGTGGAGGAAAATGAGTTTGAGACCTTTATGGGTAAACTCAAGGGTAAATCCAAGAAGCACTTCGTTGCTCTCTTGGAACAACTTGGTGAAGCCAATGACATGATCGAGGCTCACGAAGATACCATCTCTAAGATGGAGGGGCATAGTCGTGACTATGCCGATGAGATTTCGGATCTTTCCAATGCTCTTGATGAAGAGCGTGGTCTTCGTTTGGCTCTTGAGGAGTCATACAACGATGATCATGCTAAGTTAAAGAAAGATCTTGATCATGCTCTTGTTGTGTCTCGTCTGCTAAATTTTGAGAAGGCAAAACTTGGGGTTGATCTTGCTAGACTTAAAGAGGAGTTTGACATTCTCGACAAGGCTCACAAAGTCTTGAAAGGTGTTCATGCTAGTCTCAAGGAGTCTCATGATCAACTCCAAGTAAAGCTAACTAAGGAGAAAGCCACCTTTCCTCATATGGTGTTAATTGATAATGCAAATGCTACTAACCCTTGTTGTGAGCATGTGCACCTTGTTGAGGAGAATGCTAAGTTGAATGAGCACCTTGAGAAAGGCCTTGTGTCATGCATACAAGGTGAGAAGAACCTCAACAATCTTTTGAGAAACCAAAAGGAAGTTGTGGCCAAGGAGGGGATTGGGTTCGCACCCAAGCCCAAGAACAAGAAGAAGAATGACAAGACCAAACGACCTCCTCCTCTCAAGCAAACTTTTGTGAAGGAGGGAGAGGGTGCTTCCAAGGAGAAGAAGAACAATGCGAAGGGTGACGGTGTCAAGAAGGGCAATACCACCCCATCCAACAAAGCCGGCGACTTTAATCCTTCTTATGTGTTATGTCGTGCTAGTGATGGGCATGTTTATGCCAAATTTGTTGGTTCTCCTCATGAGTATATTGAATGGTCCATTTGGGTTCCTAAGACCCTTGTTACTAACATCAAAGGACCCATTACAAAATGGGTACCTAAAACCAAGCATTGATCTCTTGTAGGTGTTTGCTTCCGGTGGGGGATCATGGTTGCTCGATAGTGGAGCTACAAATCATATAACCGGAAGCAAGGACTTGGTGGTGCACATGCACAAGATTCCATCTATGCCCACCAATGTCGAGTGGGGTGATGCCTCGTCTTCTAAGGTATTGGGACTCGGCAAAGTTTTCATTTCTCATGATCTCACGATCGAGAAGGTCATGCTAGTTGAGTCCCTTGCATACAATTTACTTTCCGTTCGTCAACTTGCTATCATGGGCTTTGCCACTTTCTTTGATATTGATACTGTGGCCCTCTTGTGGAGCAAGACTCTTAAAGTAGCCTTTGTTGGGCATGTCGAGAACGGTCTCTATGTGATTAACTTTTCAGAGCGACCCACTAAGACCGCTGAAAGAACATGCGGTGCCCCCATGTTTGGTTTTGGTAATTGATGACAATCTCTATGGTCTAATGGTTGCCTTGAGTTATATTTGAAGGATTTGTCCATAGGCATTTCTTGAAGTCCATGTGTTGCTTTCAAGGAGTTTATGTGGTGACCAAGGTGTTATTAAGGAATTATCCAAAGATTGGTCATGTGAGAGTTGAGCTTATTGCAAGCATGTCTTGGAGAAGAAGATTGTGTGATCATTCATGTATATCTTCAAGAAATCATCCAAATGAAGAGAGTTGAAAAGATTTAAGGTTGATCAAGACTAAGTCAAGAGTGAATCAACTTGATCAACTCACAAAGCGTAGAAGATGTACCGAGAGGGATCAAGCGATCCCATGGTGTGGTAAGCATTGTCAATTACGCTTTGTGTACTAACCCATGATCTTCGTGAGAGTTCTTTGTGGGCTTAGGTTGCGGTGTGCAAGTTCAAGTGAAGCATCATGAAGAGATCAAATGCTTGAAGCTTGCCATCCATTGTGGTGACAATGGACTTGTGAAGATGTTGCGGTGTGCAAGTTCAAGTGAAGCATCATGAAGAGATCAAATGCTTGAAGCTTGCCATCCATTGTGGTGACAATGGACTTGTGAAGATGTGTGGAAGGGTGGCTCACCCATAGTGGAGTATGGGGGAGCAATCAACTAGTCTTCATCGAGCCAACGCAATCAAGAAAGGTGGTCCATCTTTAGGGAGTCAAGATCGTCATCATCTAGCTCAAGTGGACCATGTGCAAGGCAAAGGTTTGCTCTTGATAGGTTTTCTATTTTACCGGTCTCATGATGGTAGTTGGGAGACCGGGTTATAGGATCGATTGCCGTACTATCAAGGGGGGCTCTCGATGAGTAGCTTGATCGTGTCGTTCATAGAGAGCTCAAACCATTGCATCCTTGCATCATCTTTATTGGTTCTTGTTTGGTTCTTCTCTTTGGGAGTTTTGGAGCTTATGGTCATCTTGATGACAAGCTCGATTTCATCGAAAACGGAGTTCACTCACATCTTCTATGATGTTTTCGATGTTGGAGGTTATGCCGGTTCTTCTCGGTTGGAGGTTTCACTCCTCTATTTGATGCTACTCGTCGTCTTGTATCCAACAAGCTTGAGTTTGCTCAATTCGAAGCTCATATGCAGAAGTTATGGCAGTTTTGGTTTCTCGTGGAGTATACTTGTTTTCGTGGAAGTGTGCCCTCTCTGGTCCCAGCGGTAGTACCGCGGGCCGGAGCGGTAGTACCGCTTGGGTGCTACAAGCGGCAGTACCGCTCCACAGCGGTAGTACCGCTGTAGCCCCCAGCCGTAGTACCGCTGCGGCTTCGTGCTAGTACCGCCTCGATTTGAGGGGTCTTTTTCCGTGTCGGGTTTTGCGGTACTAGCCGCGGCAGTGGGGGCAGTAGTACCGCCCGTGTGCGGTAGTACCGCCCTGACCACCGCGGTAGTACCGCTCTGGGCCCAGCGGCAGTACCTCGAGGGGGAGCGGTAGTACCGCTGGCCAAGCGGTAGTACCGCTCTCTGCGGGGCTGAAGTGGGGGGTAACGGTTGGATTGTTCCCCCCACTATATAAGGGGGTCTTCTTCCCCATTCTACCTTACCTCTTGAGCTCGTGTTCTTCCTCCATTGTTGACCTTCTTCGAGCTTGCTAACTCTCAATCCCTCCATGGATTCTTGCTAGTTTTTGAGGGAAAAGAGAGAGGAGATCTAGATCCACATTTCCACCAATCACTTTGTCCTCTGTGTGAGGGGAACCCCTTGGATCTAGATCTTGGAGTTCTTGGTGTTCTCCTTCTTGTTCTTCCTCTCATTTTCCTCCCTAGCATTAGTTGCTTCGGTGGGATTTGAGAGAGAAGGACTTGGGCACTCCGTGTGCCCTTGCCATTGCATTTGGTGCATCGGTTTGAGTTCTCCACGGTGATACGTGGAAGTTACAAGTTGAGAAGCTTATTACTCTTGGGTGCTTGGGCGCCCTAGACGGTTGGTGGTGTTCGGAGCTCAATCATTGTGGTGTAAAGCTCCGGGCAAGCGTCGGGGTCTCCAATTAGGTTGTGGAGATCGCCCCGAGCAATTTGACGGGTTCCGGTGACCGCCCCCAAGGGTTGCCGAAGTGTACGGGTTCGGTGACCGCCCCCAAGGGTTGCCATTTCTACGGGTTCGGTGACCGCCCTCAAGGGTCCCTTAGTGGAATCACGGCATCTTGCATTGTGCGAGGGCGTGAGGAGATTACGGTGGCCCTAGTGGCTTCTTGGGGAGCATTGTGCCTCCACACCGCTCCAAACGGAGATTAGCATCCGCAAGGGTGTGAACTTCGGGATACATCGTCGTCTCCGCGTGCCTCGGTTATCTCTTACCCGAACCCTTTACTTATGCACTTTACTTTGTGATAGCCATATTGTTTCTTGTCATATATCTTGCTATCACTTAGTTGTTTATCTTGCTTAGCATAAGTTGTTGGTGCACATAGGTGAGCCTAGTTGTTGTAGGTTTTGTGCTTGTCAAATTAACCGCTAGGTTTATTCCGCATTTGTTCAAGCCTAAACCGTAATTATTTTAAAGCGCCTATTCACCCCCCTCTAGGCGACATCCACGATCTTTCAACCGCGACATGCCTAATGGCTAAAGTTGACGTGGGATGGCTTTGGCATCGCCGTTTAGCCCATGTCAATATGAGATCTTTGCAAAGTCTTCTCAAGGGGGACCATGTCCGTGGACTAACGAACGTTAGTTTTGCTAAAGATCGTGCTTGCAGTGCTTGTATCGAAGGAAAGCTTCGTGAGAAGGCTCACCCTCCCACGACTCTCATTTACTCGAAGAGGCCTTTGGAGCTCCTTCATTTGGATCTCTTTGGACCTCCATCCTTTGATAGTCTTGGGGGTAGAAAGTATTGCTTGGTAATTGTGGATGACTATTCAAGATACACTTGGGTGTATTTCTTCAAGAGGAAAAGTGAGACCCAACAAACCGTCATTGACTTTGCAAATGAAGCCCAACGTCAACACAATGCAAAGATCTTGACATTAAGAAGAAGTGACAACGGCACCGAGTTCAAGAACTACACCTTGGATGAGTTTCTTAGTGATGAGGGGATCAAGCATCAATATTCCGCACCTTACACCCATCAACAAAACGGTGTTGCGGAGAGGAAGAATCGGACGTTGATGGATGCCGCAAGGACCATGATGGTGGAGTTCAAGTCTCCATACAACTTTTGGGCCGAAGCCATCAACACCGCGTGTCATGCATCCAATCGGCTCTACCTCCGCAAAGGCTTGAACAAGACTCCATATGAGATACTCACCGGTAACAAGCCCAACCTCAAGTACTTTCAGGTGTTCGGGTGTAAGTGTTTCATTCTCAAGAAAGGTGTTCGATTGTCTAAATTTGAGGCTAGAGCATATGAGGGCATATTTGTTGGTTATGCTACAAACTCTCATGCTTACCGTGTCCTCAATAAATCCACGGGACTTATTGAGGAGACGTGTAACGTGGAGTTTGATGAGAATAACGGCTCCCAAGTGGAGCAAAGTGGCACTTGTGATGTAGGTGATGAAATTCCTCCTCAAGCCATAAGAAGAATGGGTGTTGGTTTTATCCTACCCATTGAGGAACCCCTTGTGGCCGAAGGAGAAGGACAATGCTCCACTCAAGTGGAGCCATCACCAACCCAAGGCCCACACGCTTCTGAAGAACAAAGTGAAGGCCCTCAACCTCATGAACAAGACCAAGGGCAAAATCATGATCAAGACGGTGGAGACACACCAAGTGATGACCAAGGTCAAGTTCTCTCCTCCGAGCAAGTTCAAGATCAAGAACAAGCTCAAGACGGCGCTCAAGATGATCAAGTGACCGCTCCTCAACTCACCTCCGAGGAGGAATTGGAGCGTCGTGCCGCCAAGATTGCTTCCAAGCTCTCCACCAAGGGTCATCTCATGAAGAATGTACTTGGAAGCATTCAAAAGGGGGTAAGCACTCGTAGACAATTGGCAAACTATTGTGAACATCACGCGTTTGTCTCTTGTGTGGAACCCCAAAAGGTATATGAAGCTCTCGAAGATCCGGATTGGCTCAATGCCATGCATGAAGAACTCAACAACTTCGAGTACAACAAGGTGTGGAGATTAGTGCCAAGGCCAACGGGGAACCACAATGTCATTGGAACGAAGTGGATATTCAAGAACAAGCAAGATGCTCATGGGACCATCATCCGCAACAAGGCACGATTGGTGGCACAAGGCTACTCCCAAGTCGAGGGTATCGACTACGGTGAAACCTTTGCTCCCGTTGCTCGCCTTGAATCTATTCGTTTGTTGATTGCTTATGCTTCTCATCACAACTTTAAGTTGCAACAAATGGATGTGAAGAGTGCTTTTCTTAATGGACCTATTAATGAGTTGGTGTATGTCAAACAACCCCCCGGGTTCGAGGATCCCTACTTTCCCGATCATGTGTATCAACTCGATAAGGCACTCTATGGCCTTAAACAAGCCCCACGTGCGTGGTATGACCACCTTACCGAGTTGTTACAAGATCGTGGGTTTGAAGTTGGGCTAATCGACCCCACTCTTTTTACTAAGAAGGTCAAAGGGGAGTTGTTTGTGTGCCAACTATATGTTGATGACATTATCTTTGGTTCCCCTAACAAAGCTTTCAATGAGGAATTTGCCGCACTCATGACCTCAAAGTTCAAGATGTCTTCCATGGGAGAGTTGAAGTTCTTTCTCGGTTTCGAAGTAAAGCAAAGAAGAGAAGGAACCTTCATCAACCAAGCCAAATACACTCAAGACATGCTCAAGAGATTCAAGCTAAGTGATGTCAAGCCGGCGTCCACTCCAATGCCCACCAAGTGCCAACTTGACATCGATCCCAATGGTAAAGCAGTGGATCAAAAGGTATATCGCTCCATGATTGGTTCATTACTTTACCTTTGTGCATCTAGACCAGATATCATGTTGAGTGTGGGAATTTGTGCACGGTTTCAAGCCGCACCTAAGGAAAGCCACTTTGTGGCGGTCAAGCGAATCTTTCGATATTTGGCTCATACCCCAAACTTTGGCTTATGGTACCCAAGAGGAGCAAACTTCAAGCTTGTAGGTTATTCGGACTCCGATTGGGCGGGAGACAAAGTGGATAGGAAGTCCACTTCCGGAGGGTGTCAATTTCTTGGTTGCTCGTTGGTAAGTTGGTCTTCTAAAAAGCAAAGTTGTGTGTCTCTCTCGTCCACCGAAGCGGAGTATGTGGCGGCCGGGAGTTGTTGTGCACAACTCTTATGGATGAGGCAAACTTTAAAGGATTACGGTGTCATTTGTGACAAAGTGCCTCTTTGGTGTGACAATGAAAGTGCCATCAAGATTTCTCTCAACCCGGTGCAACACTTCAAGACGAAGCATATTGAGATTCGGTATCACTTCATCCGGGATCATATTAGGCGAGGGGAGATCGAGCTCAACTATGTCAACACTCATGATAACCTTGCAGATATTTTCACGAAGCCATTGGATGAAGCAAGATTTCGCGAGTTAAGGCATGAGCTAAATATCATTGATTCGAGCAATGTTGCTTGAGCACTTGCACTCCCCACCATACTCAACTTGTTATCTTGTTTAGGTGAGGCATAGACATAGGGGGAGTGTTTTTCTCTTAATGAACTCTCCCTCCCCTTATTATGCATAAATTGATCAACTCTTTCACATTAGCCATTTTTTATGGTACTTGTGCTTCAAAGACGAGTTTTGGTCATGGGCCCAAGGATAATTCTTCGCGGTGCCATACCAATTGACTCAAACATAGGTGGCCTCGGCCACCGCCCTCTCTTGTAGAGGTGTGGTGTTCTTGTCCTCGTGCTGATGCTTTTGTTGCTGTGTGTTTTGCTCTCTTTTCTTGCCGTTTGCTTCTCTCTTCTTTTGAGCTAAGCCTCTGTGTCTAGTCTGTGGAGTATTGGCTGGGCGGTACTACCGCTGGTGGTGCGCGGTACTACCGCTTATATGGACAAGCGGTACTACCGCCCACCCGAGCGGTACTACCGCTGGGGGGCGGGATCAGGGGGTTATGTCGGGGCAGGGGGAGGTTTCTCCTCCTCCATACCCATTCGCACCACCCCTTCGTCCCTCTCCCTCTCTCCAGCGACTCCTCACCACGGGAGGGCTCCGGCGGGCCGCCGTCTCCGGGCCATCCCTCTCCATTCCCTTCGGTGGAGTCGATCCCCACCTCGTCCTCTTGCCATGGATGCCGGTATTGCCCTCGTTCTTTCTCTCTTTTTGTCTAGTTCTCAGATCTAGTGTTTTGGGGCAATAGTGGTTGCATCTCTAGATTTTTGGCTAAATCTCGGCTTGAGTAGTTTGGAGAAGGCGTCTAGACTATGTGGATTAAGTTTTGGTAGGATTATTTTTGAATTTGGCAGTCCGGTAGTGCCGGATCTGACCACGGCAGTAGGAACCGCCGGTTCCCCGTCTTGCGCGGTACTACCGCTCCCGCTGGGGCGGTACTACCGCTTGGGCGGTACTGCCGCCTATGGCCAGCGGTACTACCGCTGTCTGCCAGATTCCATCATTCCCTACCTTTGTTTGATCCATGTTGTTTTGTTTGGAGGCTTACGCTTTTTCTTTCGTGTTGGTTTTCTGTTCGTGTGTTTGGTTCCAGGTGATGAACATCCTGAGCAGCAAGTCCGCCGTGTCAACCCCGGGCGTTCAACGTCAAAGCGGTACCGCACATCTGAGTCTGCTGGTGGTTCCTCCAGTGCTCCACCGCCGCCAGTGGGTGCTTCCTCAAGTGCTAATCCTCAACGTCAGAAGAAACTTGCCAACAGGCCGAAGCCAAGGGCCAAGACTGTGACTGAGATGTCTGCAAAGGAGTTCTGGGCAAAGCGTCGCCGCAACCCCTATGCGGAAGACCAAGAACCCAGTTTGGTCAACCGCCCGTTCTGGAACCGCTTTCAGTTTGCCATCTACTTTGATGTGATCAAGGCCAAGAAGAATCTCTTTGTTAATGTTCGCTCCATCGACACGGATGCCATGGAGAAGGATCCCGAATACTTTGGTGAAGCTCTTCAGATGTGTACTCAGCTCAACATTCTCAGAATCATGCAGTTCAACAAGGACTTTGATGCAGATTTGGTGGCTCAGTTCTTTGCTACTGTCCATCTTGGAACTGATGAAGAAAGGACTCTGACCTGGATGAAAATGGCAAGTTACTGTCTGTCAGTGGAAGGCCTTCATGGAGTTACTTCATGTGGAAGATCGCGGGCTTGAGACTCCTGTTGGCTTTCGCCCTCACCACAACGTCAACTCCACTCACAAGCAAGCCCTCTGGCCCTACTGCACTGTGAAGGTTCACCCTGTGACTAAGAAGGAGACCTATGAGTTGTCCGCCTACCTGTACATCCTTCATCGTATCTTTCGAGAGGCCCTCTTTCCTCGCACCGGGAATCTAGATATGGTTCACTCCTATCTCGTGGATATGCTTCTCTTCTGCCAGTGTGAGAAGGAAGAAAACACTGGCGAGTCCCTAGACATCTCTCATGTTATTGTTGGAAATATGCCCTAGAGGCAATAATAAATGGTTATTATTATATTTCTTTGTTCATGGTAATTGTCTATTATTCATGCTATAATTGTATTGTCCGGAAATCGTGATACATGTGTGAATACATAGACCACAACCTGTCCCTAGTAAGCCTCTAGTTGACTAGCTCGTTGATCAACAGATAGTCACGGTTTCCTGACTATGGACATTGGATGTCGTTGATAACGGGATCACATCATTAGGAGAATGGTGTGATGGACAAGACCCAATCCTAAGCATAGCATAAAAGATCGTGTAGTTTCGTTTGCTAGAGCTTTTCCAATGTCAAGTATCTTTTCCTTAGACCATGAGATCGTGCAACTCCCGGATACCGTAGGAGTGCTTTGGGTGTGCCAAACGTCACAACGTAACTGGGTGACTATAAAGGTGCACTACGGGTATCTCCGAAAGTGTCTGTTGGGTTGGCACGGATCGAGACTGGGATTTGTCACTCCGTGTGACGGAGAGGTATCTCTGGGCCCACTCGGTAATGCATCATCATAATGAGCTCAATGTGACTAAGGCGTTAGTCACGGGATCATGCATTGCGGTACGAGTAAAGAGACTTGCCGGTAACGAGATTGAACAAGGTATTGGGATACCGACGATCGAATCTCGGGCAAGTAACATACCGATTGACAAAGGGAATTGCATACGGGATTGATTGAATCCTCGACACCGTGGTTCATCCGATGAGATCATCGTGGAACATGTGGGAGCCAACATGGGTATCCAGATCCCACTGTTGGTTATTGACCGGAGAGGCGTCTCGGTCATGTCTGCATGTCTCCCGAACCCGTAGGGTCTACACACTTAAGGTCCGGTGACGCTAGGGTTGTAGAGATATATGTATGCGGAAACCCGAAAGTTGTTCGGAGTCCCGGATGAGATCCCGGACGTCACGAGAGGTTCCGGAATGGTCCGGAGGTGAAGAATTATATATAGGAAGTCCAGTTTCGGCCACCGGGAAAGTTTCGGGGTTATCGGTATTGTACCGGGACCACCGGAAGGGTCCCGGGGGTCCACCGGGTGGGGCCACCTGTCCCGGAGGGCCCCGTGGGCTGAAAGTGGAAGGGAACCAGCCCCTAGTGGGCTGGGGCGCCCCCCTTGGGCCTCCCCCCCATGCGCCTAGGGTTGGGAACCCTAGGGGGGAGTTCCCCCTTGCCTTGGGGGGCAAGGCACCCCTTCCCCCACTTGGCCGCCGCCCCCCCTGGATCTGATCTCCAGGGGCCGGTGCCCCCCCAGGGGGCCTATATAAAGGGGGGAGGGAGGGCAGCAAACAACAGCCTTGGGCGCCTCCCTCCTCCCCTGCAACACCTCTCTCTCTCTCTCTCTCGTAGAAGCTCGGCGTAGCCCTGCGGAGACCCGCTACATCCACCACCACGCCGTCGTGCTGCTGGATCTCCATCAACCTCTCCTTCCCCCTTGCTGGATCAAGAAGGAGGAGACGTCGCTGCACCGTACGTGTGTTGAACGCGGAGGTGCCGTCCGTTCGGCACTCGGTCATCGGTGATTTGGATCACGGCGAGTACGACTCCGTCATCCACGTTCATTGGAACGCTTCCGCTCGCGATCTACAAGGGTATGTAGATGCACTCCTTTCCCCTCGTTGCTAGTAGACTCCATAGATGCATCTTGGTGAGCGTAGGAAAATTTTAAATTATGCTACGATTCCCAACAGTGGCATCATGAGCCAGGCCTATGCGTAGTTACTATGCACGAGTAGAACACAAAGCAGTTGTGGGCGTTGAGTTTGCCAATTCTTCTTGCCGCTACTAGTCGTTTCTTGTTTCGGCGGCATTGTAGGATGAAGCGGCCCGGACCGACCTTACACGTACGCTTACGTGAGACAGGTTCCACCGACTGACATGCACTAGTTGCATAAGGTGGCTAGCGGGTGTCTGTCTCTCCTACTTTAGTCGGAACGGATTCGATGAAAAGGGTCCTTATGAAGGGTAAATAGAAATTGGCAAATCACGTTGTGGTCATACGTAGGTAAGAAACGTTCTTGCTAGAAACCTACAAACCACGTAAAAAACTTGCAACAACAATTAGAGGACGTCTAACTTGTTTTTGCAGCAAGTGCTATGTGATGTGATATGGCCAGAAGATGTGATGAATGATATATGTGATGTATGAGATTGATCATATTCTTGTAATAGGAATCACGACTTGCATGTCGATGAGTATGACAACCGGCAGGAGCCATAGGAGTTGTCTTTATTATTTTGTATGACCTGCGTGTCATTGAATAACGCCATGTAAATTACTTTACTTTGTTGCTAAACGCGTTAGCCATAGAAGTAGAAGTAATCGTTGGCGTGACGACTTCATGAAGACACAATGATGGAGATCATGATGATGGAGATCATGGTGTCATGCCGGTGACGAAGATGATCATGGTGCCCCGAAGATGGAGATCAAAGGAGCATGATGATATTGGCCATATCATGTCACTATTTGATTGCATGTGATGTTTATCATGTTTTTGCATCTTATTTGCTTAGAACGACGGTAGTAAGTAAGATGATCCCTTATAATAATTTCAAGAAAGTGTTCACCCTAACTGTGCACCGTTGCGAAGGTTCGTTGTTTCGAAGCACCACGTGATGATCGGGTGTGATAGATTCTAACGTTCGCATACAACGGGTGTTGACGAGCCTAGCATGTACAGACATGGCCTCGGAACACACGCAATACACTTAGGTTGACTTGACGAGCCTAGCATGTACAGACATGGCCTCGGAACACGGAGGACCGAAAGGTCGAGCATGAGTCGTATAGAAGATACGATCAACATGGAGATGTTCACCGATCTTGACTAGTCCGTCTCACGTGATGATCGGACACGGCCTAGTTAACTCGGATCATGTTTCACTTAGATGACTAGAGGGATGTCTATCTGAGTGGGAGTTCATTAAATAATTTGATTAGATGAACTTAATTATCATGAACTTAGTCTAAAATCTTTACACTATGTCTTGTAGATCAAATGGCCCAACGTTGTCCTCAATTTCAACGCGTTCCTAGAGAAAACCAAGCTGAAAGATGATGGCAGCAACTATACGGACTGGGTCCGGAACCTGAGGATCATCCTCATAGTAGCCAAGAAAGATTATGTCTTAGAAGCACCGCTAGGTGATGCACCAATCCCAGAGAACCAAGACGTTATGAACGCTTGGCAGCAGCGTGCTGATGATTACTCCCTCGTTCAGTGCGGCATGCTTTACAGCTTAGAACCGGGTCTCCAAAAGCGTTTTGAGAAACATGGAGCATATGAGATGTTCGAGGAGCTGAAACTGGTTTTTCAAGCTCATGCCCGGGTCGAGAGATATGATGTCTCCGACAAGTTCTTCAGCTGTAAAATGGAGGAGAACAGTTCTGTTAGTGAGCACATACTCAGAATGTCTGGGTTGCACAACCGCTTGTCTCAGCTGGGAGTTAATCTCCCGGATGACGCGGTCATTGACAGAATCCTCCAGTCGCTTCCACCAAGCTACAAGAGCTTTGTGATGAACTTCAATATGCAGGGGATGGAAAAGACCATTCCTGAGGTATATTCAATGCTGAAATCAGCTGAGGTAGAGATCAGAAAAGAACATCAAGTGTTGATGGTGAATAAAACCACTAAGTTCAAGAAGGGCAAGGGTAAGAAGAACTTCAAGAAGGACGGCAAGGGAGTTGCCGCGCCCGGTAAACCAGTTACTGGGAAGAAGTCAAAGAATGGACCCAAGCCCGAGACTGAGTGCTTTTATTGCAAGGGAAGTGGTCACTGGAAGCGGAACTGCCCCAAATACTTAGCGGACAAGAAGAAGGCCGGCAACACCCAAGGTATATGTGATATACATGTAATTGATGTGTACCTTACCAGTACTCGTAGTAGCTCCTGGGTATTTGATACCGGTGCGGTTGCTCATATTTGTAACTCAAAACAGGAACTACGGAATAAACGGAGACTGGCGAAGGACGAGGTGACGATGCGCGTCGGGAATGGTTCCAAGGTCGATGTGATCGCCGTCGGCACGCTACCTCTGCATCTACCTACGGGATTAGTTTTAAACCTCAATAATTGTTATTTAGTGCCAGCTTTGAGCATGAACATTGTATCTGGATCTCGTTTAATTCGAGATGGCTACTCATTTAAATCCGAGAATAATGGTTGTTCTATTTATTTGAGAGATATGTTTTATGGTCATGCCCCGCTGGTCAATGGTTTATTTTTGATGAATCTCGAACGTGATGTTACACATGTTCATAGTGTGAATACCAAAAGATGTAAAGTTGATAACGATAGTCCCACATACTTGTGGCACTGCCGCCTTGGTCACATTGGTGTCAAGCGCATGAAGAAGCTCCATGCAGATGGACTTTTGGAGTCTCTTGATTACGAATCATTTGACACGTGCGAACCATGCCTCATGGGTAAGATGACCAAGACTCCGTTCTCCGGAACAATGGAGCGAGCAACCAACTTATTGGAAATCATACATACCGATGTGTGCGGTCCAATGAGTGTTGAGGCTCGCGGAGGATATCGTTATGTTCTCACTCTCACTGATGATTTAAGTAGATATGGGTATGTCTACCTAATGAAACACAAGTCTGAAACCTTTGAAAAGTTCAAGGAATTTCAGAGTGAGGTTGAGAATCAACGTGACAGGAAAATAAAATTCTTACGATCAGATCGTGGTGGAGAATATTTAAGTCACGAGTTTGGTGCACACTTAAGGAAATGTGGAATAGTTTCACAACTCACGCCGCCTGGAACACCTCAGAGAAATGGTGTGTCCGAACGTCGTAATCGCACTCTATTGGATATGGTGCGATCTATGATGTCTCTTACCGATTTACCGCTCTCATTTTGGGGTTATGCTTTAGAGACTGCCGCATTCACTTTAAATAGGGCTCCGTCAAAATCCGTTGAGACGACACCGTATGAATTATGGTTTGGGAAGAAACCTAAGCTGTCGTTTCTAAAAGTTTGGGGATGCGATGCTTATGTCAAGAAACTTCAACCTGAAAAGCTCGAACCCAAGTCGGAAAAATGCGTCTTCATAGGATACCCTAAGGAAACTATTGGGTATACCTTCTACCTCAGATCCGAAGGCAAGATCTTCGTTGCCAAGAACGGGTCCTTTCTAGAGAAGGAGTTTCTCTCGAAAGAATTGAGTGGGAGGAAAGTGGAACTTGATGAGGTGATAGTCACCCCTTCCGAACCGGAAAGTAGCGCAGCGCGGGAAAATGTTCCTGTGGTGCCTACACCGACTGGGGAGGAAGTTAATGATGATGATCATGAAGCTTCGGATCAAGTTGCCACTGAACTTCGTAGGTCCACAAGGACACGTTCCGCACCAGAGTGGTACGGCAACCCTGTCCTTGGAAATCATGTTGTTAGACAACGGTGAACCTTCGAACTATGAAGAAGCGATGGCGGGCCCGGATTCCGACAAATGGCTAGAAGCCATGAAATCCGAGATAGAATCCATGTATGAAAACAAAGTATGGACTTTGACTGACTTGCCCGATGAGCGGCGAGCCATAGAAAACAAATGGATCTTTAAGAAGAAGACGGACGCGGATGGTAATGTGACCATCTACAAAGCTCGACTTGTCGCTAAGGGTTATCGACAAGTTCAAGGGGTTGACTACGATGAGACTTTCTCACCCGTAGCGAAGCTGAAGTCCGTCCGAATCATGTTAGCAATTGCCGCATACTATGATTATGAGATATGGCAGATGGACGTCAAAACGGCATTCCTTAACGGCTTCCTTAAGGAAGAGTTGTATATGATGCAGCCGGAAGGTTTTGTCGATCCTAAGAATGCTAACAAAGTATGCAAGCTCCAGCGCTCAATCTATGGGCTGGTGCAAGCATCTCGGAGTTGGAACATTCGCTTTGATGAGATGATCAAAGCGTTTGGGTTTACACAGACTTATGGAGAAGCCTGTGTTTACAAGAAAGTGAGTGGGAGCTCTGTAGCATTTCTCATATTATATGTGGATGACATATTATTGATGGGAAATGATATAGAATTCTTGGAAAGTATAAAGGCCTATTTGAATAAGTGTTTTTCAATGAAGGACCTTGGAGAAGCTGCTTATATATTAGGCATCAAGATCTATAGAGATAGATCAAGACGCCTCATTGGTCTTTCACAGAGTACATACCTTGACAAGATATTGAAGAAGTTCAATATGGATCAGTCCAAGAAGGGGTTCTTGCCTGTATTGCAAGGTGTGCAATTGAGCACGGCTCAATGCCCGACCACGGCAGAAGATATAGAAAGATGAGTGTCATCCCCTATGCCTCGGCCATAGGGTCTATTATGTATGCCATGCTGTGTACCAGACCTGATGTAAACCTTGCCGTAAGTTTGGTAGGAAGGTACCAAAGTAATCCCGGCAAGGAACACTGGACAGCGGTCAAGAATATCCTGAAGTACCTGAAGAGGACTAAGGATATGTTTCTCGTTTATGGAGGTGACGAAGAGCTCGTCGTAAAGGGTTACGTCGACGCTAGCTTCGACACAGATCTGGATGACTCGAAGTCACAGACCGGATACGTGTATATTTTGAATGGAGGAGCAGTAAGCTGGTGCAGTTGCAAGCAAAGCGTCGTGGCGGGATCTACATGTGAAGCGGAGTACATGGCAGCCTCGGAGGCAGCACAGGAAGCAGTCTGGATGAAGGAGTTCATTACCGACCTAGGGGTGATTCCCAATGCGTCGGGCCCAATGACTCTCTTCTGTGACAACACTGGAGCTATTGCCCTTGCGAAGGAGCCCAGGTTTCACAGGAAGACCAGGCATATCAAGCGTCGCTTCAACTCCATTCGTGAAAGTGTTCAAAATGGAGACATAGATATTTGTAAAGTACATACGGACCTGAATGTAGCAGATCCGTTGACTAAACCTCTCCCTAGGGCAAAACATGATCAACACCAGGACGCAATGGGTGTTCGATTCATCACAATGTAACTAGATTATTGACTCTAGTGCAAGTGGGAGACTGTTGGAAATATGCCCTAGAGGCAATAATAAATGGTTATTATTATATTTCTTTGTTCATGGTAATTGTCTATTATTCATGCTATAATTGTATTGTCCGGAAATCGTAATACATGTGTGAATACATAGACCACAACCTGTCCCTAGTAAGCCTCTAGTTGACTAGCTCGTTGATCAACAGATAGTCATGGTTTCCTGACTATGGACATTGGATGTCGTTGATAACGGGATCACATCATTAGGAGAATGATGTGATGGACAAGACCCAATCCTAAGCATAGCATAAAAGATCGTGTAGTTTCGTTTGCTAGAGCTTTTCCAATGTCAAGTATCTTTTCCTTAGACCATGAGATCGTGCAACTCCCGGATACCGTAGGAGTGCTTTGGGTGTGCCAAACGTCACAACGTAACTGGGTGACTATAAAGGTGCACTACGGGTATCTCCGAAAGTGTCTGTTGGGTTGGCACGGATCGAGACTGGGATTTGTCACTCCGTGTGACGGAGAGGTATCTCTGGGCCCACTCGGTAATGCATCATCATAATGAGCTCAATGTGACTAAGGCGTTAGTCACGGGATCATGCATTGCGGTACGAGTAAAGAGACTTGCCGGTAACGAGATTGAACAAGGTATTGGGATACCGACGATCGAATCTCGGGCAAGTAACATACCGATTGACAAAGGGAATTGCATACGGGATTGATTGAATCCTCGACACCGTGGTTCATCCGATGAGATCATCGTGGAACATGTGGGAGCCAACATGGGTATCCAGATCCCGCTGTTGGTTATTGACCGGAGAGGCGTCTCGGTCATGTCTGCATGTCTCCCGAACCCGTAGGGTCTACACACTTAAGGTCCGGTGACGCTAGGGTTGTAGAGATATATGTATGCGGAAACCCGAAAGTTGTTCGGAGTCCCGGATGAGATCCCGGACGTCACGAGAGGTTCCGGAATGGTCCGGAGGTGAAGAATTATATATAGGAAGTCAAGTTTCGGCCACCGGGAAAGTTTCGGGGTTATCGGTATTGTACCGGGACCACCGGAAGGGTCCCGGGGGTCCATCGGGTGGGGCCACCTGTCCCGGAGGGCCCCGTGGGCTGAAAGTGGAAGGGAACCAGCCCCTAGTGGGCTGGGGCGCCCCCCTTGGGCCTCCCCCCATGCGCCTAGGGTTGGGAACCCTAGGGGGGAGTTCCCCCTTGCCTTGGGGGGCAAGGCACCCCTTCCCCCCCACTTGGCCGCCGCCCCCCCTGGATCTGATCTCCAGGGGCCGGTGCCCCCCCCAGGGGGCCTATATAAAGGGGGGGAGGGAGGGCAGCAAACAACAGCCTTGGGCGCCTCCCTCCTCCCCTGCAACACCTCTCTCTCTCTCTCGTAGAAGCTCGGCGTAGCCCTGCGGAGACCCGCTACATCCACCACCACGCCGTCGTGCTGCTGGATCTCCATCAACCTCTCCTTCCCCCTTGCTGGATCAAGAAGGAGGAGACGTCGCTGCACCGTACGTGTGTTGAACGCGGAGGTGCCGTCCGTTCGGCACTCGGTCATCGGTGATTTGGATCACGGCGAGTACGACTCCGTCATCCACGTTCATTGGAACGCTTCCGCTCGCGATCTACAAGGGTATGTAGGTGCACTCCTTTCCCCTCGTTGCTAGTAGACTCCATAGATGCATCTTGGTGAGCGTAGGAAAATTTTAAATTATGCTACGATTCCCAACAGTTATGTGGTCTGATCTTCTCAGTGCCATTTCTGAGCGCAAGTGCCCGATCTATGGTCCATTCATCATGTTGCTCATTGAGAAGGCCTGGAGACGTTCCTTTCCCGCGGAGCAGCTGGAAACTGGAGAGTTGGTTTCTCATGAGATCAAGCGTCTGAGGAAGAAGGATAATTGGGGCACCTCCGTTCCTACATCTGGGGTTCCGTCTTCTGCTGCTGCCATGGAGACCGAGGGCGAGGATGAGGCCAATGATGACGATGAGGATTATGTGTCTTCTGGGACAGAGCCTTCTGCGGCAGAGCCCTCTTGGGCAAAGAAGCTCAAACACAAGATGAAGAAGCTGTTCTGCATGGAGTCTCACGGTCAGTAAATGACTCATGTGGCTGAGAAGAAGGCAAGGGGACGTCACAAGGAGCTTATGCGTCAGCTGGGTGCGACAGTCACCAGCGGCTCTGAGGGTCAGATCACTGACGAGGAGGAGTGGATCCAGCAGCACTGTCCGTGGACCGATTCAGATGCCGAGCAATTTCCGGCCGAGGATGGTGGTGCAGATGATCACGCAGAGTCCTGATGTTCGAGGTCCTCAGCATGCTCTCACCTGGAGCCGTAGGTTAGCTCTTTGCCCCTTTTGGTGTCTCGATGCCAAAGGGGGAGAGAGTTTAGGGATTTGCGTCGTTGTGTTTCGAGTGTGTCTTTGTCTTTGTGCTTTCGTTGTGTTTGCTGCCTTGTGCTTTGTTTGGTTTTGTGTTCCGTGAGACCTAAGTTCCAGTCATATGGTGTGAGACATATTCTACCTTATCCTTATCATATCGTTATCTATGTCTCTAGTCTTTTGGTATCTCATGAGTTGCATGCTTATTATGTTGTATATCCTGCTCTCTTGAATCGCTTAGGTTGTTAGTCTCTAAAATACAGGGGGAGTGTTGATCCTAGTATGTGTGTCGTGCAGTCCAAAGCACTTATCTTGATGGCACACATCTAGGGGGAGCCCGTCTATATTTTAGAGATTTGGGGGTTTGCTTATGTCCTTTGTCTTTTCCCGTTTGTGCAAATCCCGTATTGTCATCAATCCACCAAAAAGGGGGAGATTGTAAGGGCATATTTATCCCTAAGATATTTTGGTGATTGATGACAATGCTTTTGCGGACTAATCGTGTGCATTGAGTTTTTCAGAGATTCATCCTTTGGCACGAGACGATTCCCTCCCCTCGGAGTTTGAAGCGAAGACGGTGTAGTACTTTTGAATTAGTTTGGTGGACTAGTTTCGTAGGGATCACCGTACTATCAAGAGGAGGTCCGCTTTGGAAAGGCTAGGGTGGAATCATCACGTACACTTCCTTTGCACACCCTCCGAGCCTTTCCGCTTCGTTGATGAGCTTGTTCCCCTCTCTCAGTGTGCCCTCTCTGGTCCCAACGGTAGTACCGCGGGCCAGAGCGGTAGTACCGCTTGGGTGCTACAAGCGGCAGTACCGCTCCACAGCGGTAGTACCGCTGTAGCTCCCAGCCGTAGTACCGCTGCGGCTTCGTGCTAGTACCGCCTCGATTCGAGGGGTCTTTTTCCGTGTCGGGTTTTACGGTACTTGCCGCGGCAGTGGGGGGCAGTACCGCTCGTGTGCGGTAGTACCGCTCTGGGCCCAGCGGCAGTACCGCGGGAGGGAACGGTAGTACCGCTGGCCAAGCGGTAGTACCGCTCTCTGCGGGGCTGGAGTGGGGGGTAACGGTTGGATTGCTTCCCCCACTATAAAAGGGGGTCTTCTTCCCCAAAGTTGACTCACCTCTTCCCCCAAAAGCTCCATTGTTGCTCCAAGCTCCATTCTCGCCCGATCTCTCTCCCTAGCCAATCAAACTTGTTGATTTGCTCGGGATTGGTTGAGAAGGCCCCGATCTACACTTCCACCAAGAGAAATTTGATTCCCCCCACTTATCCCTAGCGGATCTTGTTACTCTTGGGTGTTTGAGCACCCTAGACGGTTGAGGTCACCGCGGAGCCATAGTCCATTGTGGTGAAGCTTTGTGGTGTCGTTGGGAGCCTCCAATTAAGTTGTGAAGATTGCCCCAACCTTGTTTGTAAAGGTCCGGTCGCCGCCTTCAAGGGCACCAATAGTGGAATCACGGCATCTCGCATTGTGTGAGGGCGTGAGGAGAATATGGTGGCCCTAGTGGCTTCTTGGGGAGCATTGTGCCTCCACACCGCTCCAACGGAGACGTACTTCCCCTCAAAAGGAAGGAACTTTGGTAACACATCCTCGTCTTCACCGGCTCCACTCTTGGTTATCTCGTCCCTTTACTTTCACAAGCTTACTCGTGTTATATCTCTTATTTGCTTGCGTGCTTGTTGTCATTACATCATATAGGTTGCTCACTTAGTTGCATATCTAGACAACCTATTTTGATGCAAAGTTTAATTTGGTAAAGAAAAGCTAAAAATTGTTAGTTGCCTATTCACCCCCCTCTAGTCAACTATATCAACCTTTTCAGCTGCCCTGGCCGGCAACACCACCATCGTCATCGTCGTCGTCACTGTCCTTCTAGCGGCGGAAGGGTGCGAGGACTCGGCAGCCATGCCCGGCCGCCGACTGGCACTCGTGAAGGAGCCGCTCCGCTTCCTCCTGCAACGTGCGGACCGCTGCCACGGCCAATGCCGGCCCCGGGCGGAGTGCCCTAGCAGCGTGCAGGGCGTTGGCCGGGGGGGGGGGGGCATTGAGCGACTAGACCTCAAAGATCTTAGCGAGCTCCCATCGAGACGGTGGCAGCGTCGTGCGTCTCCACAGTGGTTAGCGACCAGTCACGGATCACGCCACCGCGAGGTCGGGGTCCTCACGGATCCAGCCCGATGCCTCTCGAACTTGCAAAACATGGAGCGATGCGCCGCCTCCTTGGTCGTCCTGTCCTCGACCGTCACGATGGTCCAGGACGATCTGGGGCCGCCGCCGCGGCCACCCAGGTGGTGGTGGAGGTGGTTGCACGCCTTGCGATCACAGGCGGCACCTCCTCCTTGACGCCCTTGCCACGCCAGGCGCGGCACGGCGGCGATGCAGGCTGGTCGACACGATCGTGGTGGCAGTAAGGCGGTGACGGCGGCTTGTCATTCATGCGGCGTCCGATTTGGACATGGCAGTTGCACGGGAGGGGGACACTGCAGCTCCGCCATCACGGGACTTAGAGGCGGTGACGCCAGCTTGTGCTTCACGCGGTACCGCGGCGGCGGCTCCTTCACATGTGCTGGCGGTGGCGAGGGGTGGCACTGGATCACGGTCCCGGAGCGACCACTCTGTCACCACCTTAATCTGCTGCAAGAACTCGTCGTCTGTGACCACGACCTCCGAGAGGAGGCGCGGCTGTGGTGGTGGCGCCTGCTCCTCCTTATCAGAGGAGCCGACGATCGTTGAAGAAGAGGGCCCCAAAGATCGGGCGTGGCAGCCTGCTACTTGTGATAGGCGTTGGGATTTCCTCGAAGAGAAAGGGTGATGTAATATAGCAACAGAAAATATTACCCTTGGTTGAGAACCAAGGTTTATTGAACCAGTAGGAAATTCACACAAACAAAGGTAAACGGTACCTGCTCTTCTTGCACGCAACACGGGCAAGAGGGTTGTCAATCCCCTTGTACTCGTTAATTATAAGCATTAATTCTGGTAATGGTACATAGATAAATTATAAAATAAAATAAAATATAACAAATTGCAGCAAGGTATTTGGGGTTTTAATAGTATGATGTGAATGGACCCGGGGGTCATAGCTTTCAAAGGCATCTCTCTCATGAGCGTAGTAACGATGGGTACACAAATTACTGTTGGGCAATTGATAGTAAAGCGCATAGTTATGATGTTATTCCTGGCATGATAAATACATAGGCATTACGTCAGTGAAAAGTAGACTGAAACGATTCTGCATCTACTACTATTACTCCACGCCTCGACCGCTATCCAGCATGCATCTTAAGGTATTAAGTTCATAACAAGCGGAGTAATGCTTGGATCGTGATGACATAATGTAGACAAAGTAAGACCAAATAATATGTTTGAACCCCGTCGGTTTACCCTTAGTAGAAACAATACAAATAAGTGCCTCGCTGCCCCTTCTGTCATGAGGTGAGCACACCGCAAGATTGAACCTACTACTATGCACCACTTCCATTGAAGATCTACTCATCAACTTGGCCAAAGAAAACTCATACATCGAAAAGCATTACAGAGCTATAGGAATCACACATAATAAAGATCAGAAAAGATTCAATTATTTCCAATGGATCATCCAATCATAAACCCGCAATTCATCGGATCCCAACAAATGCACCACAAAAATATTACATTGAATCGATCTCCGAAGAGAACATTGTATTGAAGATCAGAGAGAGAGAGAGAGAGAGAGAGAGAGAGAGAGAGAGCCATCTAGCTACTGCTATGGACCCATAGGTCCTATGGGGACTACTCACGCATCAATGGAGAGGTAGCAAGGTTGATATAGAAGCCCTCCGCGATCGATTCCTCCTCCGATAGAGTACCGGTGGAGGCCTCCAGATGAGATCACGGAAGAACAGAGGCTTGCGGTGGTGGAATAATTTTTTCGAGTCTCGCTCTGGTAGTTTCTGGATTTTAGAGAATTTATAGGCTTGGAATTAGGTCAAACGTCCACAAGCTCAGGTGGCGCCCCTGGGGGTGCGCCATGGAGCTTGTGGCTCTCTTGTAGGGCTTCTGGCCTCCCCTCAAAGCTTCTAGGGTCTCTCCTGGTCCAGAAAAAATCACCATCGTGTTTGGACTTTGTTTTGTATGTTTTTTCTAGAAACAATAAAATAGGAAAAAAACAGGAACTGACACTTGGCACCAAGTTAATAGGTTAGTTCCCAAAATAATATAAAATTACATATAAAGCATACAAGATTGAATATAATAGCATGAAATAATAAAAAAATTATAGATACCTTGGAGACGTATCACAGCCCCAAGGTCCGGAGCCACCACCGCCTACCGGCATGGAGAACCACGACTTAGACATGGTGGATTGGTTGTCGGAAGCGGAGAGTGATGCGATGTGGACGGCACCGGAGCAAAACTTAAATAAGCTCGGTGGCTAGCCGAACGGACAGGAAGCCGACTTCAATGCGGCGAAGGTAGGCTTCCCGATCGTTGTGTCTACATTGAAGTGGCGCCGCCCGCTCGCCCGGTCGCACCGCTCTGACCAGCATCAATGTCGCAGAGTCACGTCCGCTCTGGAGTGGCGCTAACCGGCATGAATGCATGACAACCGGTTCGTGTGGAGAGTGTTTTCCGGGCAGGTATAGCCATTTCATTAGTTGCAATGCTTCCGCCAAGATTGCAAGGTTGGTATAGACATTTCATTGTGCAGAAGTGAAATTTTTTCTGTGTGTTGACCTGGCATTTTACTTTTGTCAAAACTTTTTTAATGAAGGCAAAAGCTTTGCTCATCTCATTAATTAAGAAGAGGTAGGATAATGCTTCAAGGTTGCTAGACCACGCAGGTCTGATTTAAAGGGATCACTCACCCGGAATTAAATTGCCCATAAAATCTCACGCGGGCAACTACCCAAGTCTTCGCCTCCTCCATAATTGCCGCAGCGACCCTCGTCGGTAGGGAGGCCTTGTTACGGAAAACCCGATAGTTTCTCTCATTCCAAACCTTCGAACATATGAGCATATGTAAGGAATTAGTCGCCTTACTGGAGTAGCCAGGCCGACCCTCGCTAGAAGTCAACCATTGTTTGAGTGTATGAAGGTCGCTCAAGGAAGGGCTTGCCGACTGCATTCTCAGCCAGTCATCGATTTCCAAATTCTGATAGTAAAATGACATTTGAACATCAGAAAAGGAGTTGTCAAAACCGTTGCGATGTTGCAAGATTTTTGTCTTTGATAACAAGAAAGCCTTTTGTCTTCGATAACCAGAAACTACCGTGCGGCAGGTCCGGTTAGCAACCACAAATCCTGATATTGAGGTAACCAGAAACTAATCAAGGCATTGCCATTTTTTCATGTGCAATCAAGGAGGGCACAAATATTGTTTCTTAGACAAGCAGCTGTCAGAGATACAAATTTGTGACCCTCAGGATATCCTTTGACCATTAAGGATTCAACTAAATAAACTGTTAGAAGGGAGAGAGAGGGATTGTTGCGGAATATGATGGATGTATTATTGAGCCTCGAGGGCGAGTATATATTGAGTACAAGACTTGGAGGGCAAGACGCCTCTCCTGGAGATAAGGTAGGAGACGGATTACAAATCCTAGACTACCAAATACAAGTATCCCAAATATATCTCTAACATCCCCCCGCAGTCGTAGCGGTAGCGTTGCGAACAACAGGAGCGTCGCGGACGGTCGGACTGGAGAGAATAGCAGCCGGCGGACTGACATCCCCCCGCAGTCCTAGCGGGAGCATTGTGGACGGTGTCACGTCGCGGACGCGTTGACTGTAGAGGAAGCCGACGAGTTGCTCAAGTGGATGATAGCCCTTTGTGCCGATGTCGATGTAGCCGAGAGCGGAGGGTGGTGTAGCCGTGGTTGAGGTAGCCATGCGAAGAACGCCGTGGTCGATGTCGAGTCGGGGTAGCCGGTGTCGAGGGAGTCGCCGTGGAGCCGCAGGCGCAAGGAGGCGCCGAGTTAGTCATGGGCGCAGTGGTGTCGAAGAAGTGATGCGCCAGAAAGGAGAATGGTGTTGACGACGCGTCGCGCCGGGTTTGCCAACCCCGGGGACACATCGTAGACGAAGGCACGCGACGGTGTTGCCAGCACCGGGCATGCGTAGACGGTCGAAGACGAAGTTGACGAAGCGCCGCACCAGGCTTGCCAGGCCCGGGGACACGTCGTGGACGAAGGCACGCGGCGGTGTTGCCAGCACCGGGCATGCGTAGACTGGGACCTGCACGACCTGTACGCCATGTCGAAGAGGTCGGAGAGGCCAGCAGAGAAGGACTCGACGACGGTTGCGGCGCCAATCGGCGCGGGGCCAATGCCGCTCGCGGTTGTCGGAGTAGATGAAGCGGTCGGGGTAGATGACGGCGACGCTGGCGACGAGCTGGTGCTGGACGAAGACGAAGTGGGGTGGACGGGCGGCGACGGCAGCTACGGAGGTAGCCGCGGCGGCGGCGGCTAGGTTAGGAGTGCGGCGGCAGTGCTCGAAGTAGGCGAAGAACCCTGATAGCGTGACGAAGACCGGCGCGGACGGTGGCGTTCCTGCGCCAAGGGAGACGGCGCGGTGCATACCACGAGAGGTCGACGCGCGGTGACGGCGGAGTGGACCGCGGGCCGCGACGCTACGGCCCAAGGGGCGACGCAGCGGCGGCAGGCGGGTCGGGGCGACGGCGGGAAGACCTCGGGGCGGCGGCGGGGACCGCGGGCCGTGACGCTGCGGCCCGAAGGGGCGACACAACGGCGGTTCGCGAGTCGGTGCAACCGTGGGGACGGCCTCGGGGCGGCGGCGGGGACCGCATATCGCGACACTACGGCCCGAAGGGGCGACGCAGCGGCGACGCACGAGTCGATGCAGCCGCGAGGAGAACCACGGGGCGGCGGCGCTGCGGCCCGACGGGGCGACGCAGCGGCAGCCGATGCTCGATCGGTGGAGAGGCGCGCTGAACTCGGGGACGATCTTCACGGGATCTGCGGAGGCGCGCGTAACCGACGGGCTAGGTCGGTCGCGCGGCGTAGATGAGGCGGATCGCAGTGGCAAGCGGGTGATCAAGCCGATCGCGTGCGAGGTCGGGGACGCCGCTCGGTGGAGGCGTGGTGGCGGCGGAGTCCGAGATGAAGCCGGCTACGACGGACGGCGTGCGACGTCGTGCGGACGAGCTTGTCAGCACCGGCACCCGGCTGCCAAAGCAACGCCAGCGCTCGGGCAGCGAGGCCCGAGCGACCAACAGAGCAGCGGTGCCCAAGTTGAGGCAGCCGATGAGCCTGACGCAGCCGTCCCGATGCAGCCGAGGACGAGGCCGGCGAGGTAGACCGCCGGGCCGCCGTGCAGACGCGGCGGAGGCGGATGGCGTGGATCGATTGGCGGGCCGATGCGCGAGCGGCGGCTATGATTGGCCTCCGCATGGTGCGAGGCCGCCGGGTGTAGGCGATGCAGGTCTCCCGGTCGGAGCAGGGCGGTGACGGTGGGCGCAGGGCGACGGGCGGGCCGGCGCGCGGACGACGGCCTTGAGGGCTGCCTGTTGCGCGAGGCCGCCGGGTCGGTGAAGTAGCCGGCCAGTCGCGCCGGTGTTGGAGTAGAGGCGTGGGGTGTCGACGGCGGCGGTGGGCGACGCAAACCGATCAAGCATAGATCGGAAAACCAAAAAGAAAAGCGCCGATCAAAACGACCGGCGAGAGAGCGAAAAAAACCCGGAGCAAGGGCTCGGAAAAAAGACTCTCTAGGGCAGCCGGCCAACACGGCCGGCGGACGAACCCTAGGTACGGGCGGCGCGGCCCCCGGCGGCGATCATAGAGACTGACCGCCCCGGGGGCGGCGCGGAGCGGAAGCGACGGCGCGGCTAGGGTTTGGATCGGTTAGGCTGATACCATGTTAGAAGGGAGAGAGAGGGATTGTTGCGGAATATGATGGATGTATTATTGAGCCTCGAGGGCGAGTATATATTGAGTACAAGACTTGAAGGGCAAGACGCCTCTCCTTAAGATAAGGTAGGAGACGGATTACAAATCCTAGACTACAAAATACAAGTATCCCAAATATATGTCTAACATAAACTAAGAGATATCAATAGTGATGTACTAACTTTTAAATATTAAGTTCATGTGGTGAACTAAAAAAAGCCGCATGATACCCTAAAGATACCCATTTGCACGCTGACAACCAATGGCCCTGCTGGCAGCTAAGGAACCAATTATGGACACGGTTAATGCCCAAAGAGAGCCGGGCCTACAACCCAGGATAGCTGACATTTTGAAACTGACATTTCAGAGTATGTGCCAATGTGTCGTGCTTGCAGGCTGATTGAAGTTAAGAATTGCAGGCCGTCGGTACTCTTTACTATTTTTCAATCCCAGCCAAATGTTCGGCCATTGTCCAATCACTGTTCCTGGCATACACTTCACGTGCCCCTGTATCTGTATGGTGTAGAACCCAAGACAAGCCGACTGCAGCTACGAGCGGGAGGAGACGTGAAAAGGAAATTGAAGGTAAAGTGACGAGGACTGCGGTTCATGTAGACAGGTCAGAAGTCGTTCCACCTTTGGCCAGAAAACAATAAGGCGCTCCACCTGCTTGCACACTAAGGCCGGCCTCTTTGATTAACATCTCCGAAGCGAATTCTCCTATCAATGAAATGATACATAAGCTTTGCGTATTCGCGACCACATTTCAAACCACGATCAAATATCGATATTGAAAGAGGAGATGGCCATTGTTTCTTGAACTTGGTTACAAAGGGAGCACAAACTGTAATTTGGCCACCCCTGCGGTGAGGCCTATTGGCGGTCCAAACCCTGTTGAGAATGACCAGTCAAACAAAGAACTTGCATTTTGAAGTAGCGCACACCTTCCAAATGCTCTTTCACAGAGGTGTGATGGTGAGCTTCTCAAACTGCATCTTGTAGGCCAAGGATGTCAAGAAGAGGCCGTTCTCCGTAAACTTCCACGTGATCGCTTCTTCAGTGTCATGGTCAATGTCCAAGGTTCACACCATCCAACCTTTCCGAAAGTGTTCAGTGGTAATGTCATCCCTCATATCAATTCGGCAAACCCAGAAGTTATCCTTTGGAGCCTTTAGACAGTGCCACCCATATTTCTAGAAATCTGCAAAATTCTCGATGCAGTATCCATTGGCATCAAACTGTCATTCCAATGCGACTTTCAAAAATAGGCCTTGGTGCCAAAAATTACTCACATTTTTGTAGCCGCCACAAAGAGGTCTCTATCTTTATCATCACAAGGGATACCCAATCCAAACCAAGGCTTTGGTGGCTCAGACCGCAAACCAAAGCCATTTAAGGCGAAGAGCGGTGGCAAAATTTGCTCAAGTTCAGAACTTCAAGACCTCCCATAATTTTTGGCCGACATATGCATTCCCAATTAAGTTTTTTGCGAGTAAATAGGGATATACTTATACATGCTCGTCTCTCATGATTTTTTAACAGAGGCAAAGATTTGTCTCATCTCATTAATTAAGAAGAGAAGAATAAAGTATGGTTGTTGCATGACCAGACCACAAAGGCCAAGAAACACAAGGGGGTCACTCTCCCGGTAAAATGTTACTCAAATATTTTGCCCGTGCAAGCACCCAGAGTTTTGCCTCCACCTTGATTGACAAAACGATGTGGGTGGGCAAGGATGTTGCGAAACACTCTCGCATTCCTCTCATTCCATAATGCCTAGCAGTCACCACGTTGCCACCGCCAAAAGGGTAGACCAGGCGCTAATCTGAGATTGCATCCCAAGCCAGGGTTGATCGCATCCCAAATCCTAGCATAGTAGCGGTATTTAAAGATAAGATGCACCGTCGTTTCGGGTTCTCTTTTACACAGCTGACAAAGATCAGAATTTGGCCACCCCCTCCGAGATAATCTTTCCGTCGTCCACACTCGATCTTGCAGAATGAGCCATGAGAAAAATCTGATTTTCGGCGGAGTCCATATTTTCCAGACCGTCCTTGGCATGTCAGACTTTATCAATACTGTGAATTGCGTTCTGTAAGTCGTGGTGGCAAAGTAGCAACCATCGGCAACTCTTTCTATGATTAGTGCATACGTGTTTTTATATATCAATAAGACTTTATTTCTCAAATGATACATGTCATTTACAAGAAGTAGAGAAATAAAATCAAGAACAGAACTTTCCTAAAAATCAGAAGATGTGGTACTATTGGAGTGGCCAGCCAAGCGATCAGCTACCGAGTTGGCTTCACGAAAGCAACGAGAGAACGAGGCCTTTGCAAGATCACAAACCATCTGAGCGCATTCTGCGACCGTTGCACTCTCCTCGCCGTGATAATCTTCTTGTTTCTGCATAATCTCCACCGCAAAACTAGAATCGGACACAATATGAGCAACGTTGCATGCGATCCTCGCTGCCAAATAATGACCATACTTGATGGCCAAGATCTCTGCTGAATCAACACCACTCACAAACGGTAACACCCATGGTGCAGCTCGCCAACTCTTTCTATGATTAGCGCGTACGTGTACAACACAATAGGATGAGTGATCTGCAGGCGATATCACTTTATTATCCAACAACTAGCATATCTTGATTATTTTTATATTTTCGCAAAGGTGGGGTTGAGCTCGCACTATGTGATGGAGGAGATGTTCCGCTTGTACTTCCAGCAACGATGGAAAATAATGCCAGGCTATTTTAAACACCAGAAGTACATCATATCTGATCCGATCTTTTATCTTGGCCTCTTTCAACTAAAGGGAACGGGGAGTGCAATTGGGACGCGATATTTTATTCTTGACAGAACATCAGGAAGTGGGCAGGAGGTCCATTTATATGTCTGATTTATGAGAAAAGCTAAACTGAAAACAATACGGTACCTCAAAACAGCTTAGATGATCTGAACCACGTGCGGCAGCTCATGCAATAGTATATGGGCATCTCCAACTATTATCCTTAAAACCACCCACATCCCTTCGGATCGAGTTGTTCAAACATGTTCCACTACTAGGAAAAGGGCTATAGCTAATATGAATATTAATGGCGCACCACACCCACGGTGCGCCATGGTGCGCCACTACTAACAATTTTTTTTCCAAAACTAGTAATGGCGCACCAGGGGACAGTGCGACATTACTAGTTTTAACTAGTAATGGCGCACCACACACTCTGTGCGCCACTACTAACAATTTTTTTTTATTTTTTTTTTCAAAACTAGTAATGGCACACCAGGGGATAGTGCGTCATTACTAGTTTTAACCAGTAATGGCGCACTGTCCCCTGGTGCGCCACTACTAACATTTACACATCACACGTCTGAGTCTTACAAAAAATTCACCAAATGCATCCCCGACCGCCTTTTCAGTTTCAAAAAAATAAATAAAAGAAAATGATAGAAATGTCAAAAAAATAAAAAAAAATAAGATTCCCATGTGATATGTGGTCTAGTTGTTAGCAAAATTTACAAACATGATTTTTCGACTTTTTAGCAAAATCTCTCGAGAATTTGTAAAATGGGCATAACTTTTACATACGAACTCCGATGAAAAAGTTTTTTATATGAATACTCGAAAAGTTACATCCGATATCAACGGGAGAACCCTGTTGAACATTTTTAAAATCCCCAAAAACCTAACAGAAAAAAGTTACAGGGCTTTCAAGATCTGGAGAGGCAAAAAAATTCAAAAAAAATCAAACTCAGTAACGGCGCACCTGCCCATGGTGCGCCATTACTATCTTCCCGCCTTCAAAATTCAAACGATATAAAAAAATAAAAAAATAAAGTTAGTAATGGCGCACCTGCCCAAGGTGCGCCATTACTATCTTCGCGCCTTCAAAATTCAAAATAAATCAAAAAAAAAGTTAGTAATGGCGCACCTGCCCACGGTGCGCCATTACTATGCCGTATATATGGCTGGGCGGGGTCCTCTCTTCCTTACCTCTTCATTGTTCTCCTCCACTCCATCTCCTCCTCTCCTCCACTCCATCTCCCCTCCTCTCCTCCACCATACTCCCCTCCTCCTCTCCGGCGACCTCCTCCTCCTCCTCCTCTCCGGCGACCTCCTCTTCCCTCCTCTCCTCCCCTCCCCTCACGGTTTCTCCTCCCTCCTCTCTGGTGAGCTCCTCCTCCCTCCTCTCCGGTGATCTCCTCCTCCCTCCTCTCCGGTGAGCTCCTCCTTCCTCCTCTCCGGTGAGCTCCTCCTCCCTCCTCTCCTCCCCTCCCCTCACGGTTTCTCCTCCCTCCTCTCCGGTGAACTCCTCTCCGGCGACCTCCTTCTCCTCTCCGGCGATGTAGGCGAGCTCCTCTCCGGTGACCTCCTCCTCCTCCTCTCCGGTGACCTCGGCCCTCCTCTCCGGCGAACTCCTCTCCGGCAAAAGAATGTACAAGATCCAAAAACAAGAACAAAATTTGAAAAAATATCGTGCAAAAAAAGAGCAAAAAAAGGGCAAAAAAAAATCGCGATCCAGATCCAAATTCAAAATTCAAAAATAGCAATGGCGCACGGTGGGGGTTAGACGGTGCGCCACTACTATTTTCCCACCTTCAAAATTCAGAAAAAATTCAAAAAAATTCAAAAAAAAAGTTACCAGTGGCGCACCTGTAGCAATAGTAATGGCGCACTACAAGGTGCGCCACTGTTACTTGCAATACTAATGGCGCACCAGAGGTGCGTCATTAGTATTTGTTACTAGTGGCGTGGTAATAGCGGCACACCTGTAGTGCGTCATTAATGGCCAAAATAGGTGCGCCACTAATTAGCCTTTTTCTAGTAGTGTTCTGTCATCCAACACGGTACCTCATCCGTCCGCAGATCGGTCCCAGCATCTGTTTTCTCACAAACTAGAGGCAAACTTAGAGGGTTTTGCGGGAGTCCGGACACCAGCCACGTAGGACTCTGCCACCCCTGCCCCACTGAAATCCTCCTATCCGTCCCTTTTCTTTTACTCCACTTCTGCTCCCCCTTCCTTTCATCCGAACCCTTATCGTCAGATGCTGCCACTGTACCTATTCAGTCATCGCCCAGGCAATCTCGGATGTCTGCAGACCCCACCAACGCGCCTGCCCGCCTCGAACTATATGCTAGTGTCCACCCGGGAATCCCTCTGCAGCCAGGTACCATCCACACCACCGTCGACGCCGTCCATGACGGACACCACGCCCGGCAGGTGTTCGGTCAAATGGCATTGAGCTTTTTTTGAACTTCTTGTTGTTCTCTAGAGAAGCACGATGGTGGGATACTCGTTGACCGAGGATGTGTTGTTGTGTGATGCGTGGTTGACCATTTCTGAGGACTTTGTAGGCATGAATAAGGACCCGACGTTTCGGCACGCGCCCTACGACATTCAAGTCATCCTTGAACGCATTGTGAAGTCTCTAACGCATCGGTGGTACACCATCCGTGACTCCGTCATGAGGTTTTGTTGTGCGATTCACCGAGTGAAGACAAGGTGGTCATTGGGCTCGTCAACAATGAAAATCATAAGTGTTGCTTTCTATTATACTGTATGTTGGATAATTCATTCATTCAATCGATGTTGCTTTACACGTTGGTATAGCTGGCACGTGTTGCCATGATGTACTACAGGACTAAGGGCAACTCATACATTTTTGGATGAAGCTTAAGAGACGGTTTGTGTGGGACGACATGTGTTAATTCTGACTCTAGTATGGTTGATTTGGAATAGATGATTTTGAAAAACTTGTTGAACATTCAGTTATCTCGTTGAATTTGAACTATTGTTGTACTAGAGATATTTCATGCTATTTGTGGAAAAATTGTGCTATTTTCTCTAATTACTTTGAGTGTTGCCAGCTAGTTTTAGTTAAACGGACGAAATGTCTTATGTTTTATGTAAATTATGTCCGACCTTTGCTAAATTCCATCGTGTTTGAAATTTATGTGAGAATGGTTGGGTGGCCAACTCTCGCATCACTGTCGGCGGACTGGTCCCTACGATCCGCGGATGTAGACGATGTCCGATTCAAGATGCCCTTACACATGCTAGCGCAAAGGGTAGTAGCGGAGCGTGATTCTTGTTGGGCCCTTATGCCCCAGTTCCTGTTGTTTTTGCAACTAGCGCACACACGCTCAACCTCGGGCTTGGCCCATTTACATTTTTTTTCTTCTTCTTTTCTCATTCACGCATACATTTGCATCCTTCTTTCTCTTCCAACGGTTTTCAGAACCATCGTTCCACGGGTTTTCTCTGCGGTGGTTTTTGTTGGTTTTTTCCAGTTGGGGTTTGTTTGTTCTTTTATTTTAGTTTTCTCTTTTCTTTTAAAAAAATCCTGATTCGCAAACCTTTTTGAAATTCTTGAACATTTTTTAAAAGTTCGTGAACTGTTTTTCAAATTCGCAAACTTTATTCAAATTAATAATCTTTTTAATTCGTGAAAAAATCAAACTCGTGATTTTTTGAATTCATAAATTTTTGTCTAATTCATGATTTTTTTAAAAATTCATGAACTTTTTACAAATTATAAAATTTCCAAATTAATGATATTTTTAAATAAAGTAAAAAGGTTAAAAAAATGACTGATGCATGTGTAGAGATCGCGAGCTGTCAAAGCTAGCGGCAAGTGCATTTGGTATAGCTAGCGGTCAAAGCTAATGGAGATCGCGTGAGTGCCAGTACGTTCAAGTGCGCGTGAACTGTTGTATAGGCGAGACCTCCTAATTGGCGCTTCAGACGCCAGTTTCGCAAAGCGGGCACTCACGCAGCAGTCTCGTGTGGGCTGGCCTAGCAAGCGCGCTGGTCACTCGCTCGTTCCCTCCGTTCGCTCACACAACGACGCAAGCGCCAAGTTCTCTCCGTTCAATTTTTTCTACCGCTTCGCTGTTGACTGTAGGGAAAACATGGATCTAAAAAATAGTAAATTGAACATATTTTAAAGTGTAGATTCACTCATTTTACTCCGTATGTAGTCACTCGTTGAAATCTTTAGAAAGACTAATATTTAGAAACGGAGGGAGTAGTACTGTAACTAATTTGGACTCCGGACTCGGCCTCATAGCTTCGCGTCCTCTTCTCACCCGAATCGACTGACCTGAATTCAAAATTTGGGCAACTTACATGTAGCCCACGCGCCCGAGAAAAGCTTGTCTAGAAAGAAAAAACGCGCGCCAGAAAAGCACAAAATTAATAGGGAGTACCTAGAACTCATCTAGATGAGACGTAATTTGATCTCATTCACTTGGAAAACAAAAACGGATACAACCCACGTTAGCACACACATCTTATAGCATCACATTCAATGGCTATAAAAGGTGAATGAGACCAAATTAAATCTTATCTAGATGAGTTCTAGCAAAACTGAAATTAATAAGATCTCATTTCCCATCGTCTCCTTGTTATTCAGTCGATGGTTACAAAACTGCCAAAGCTTATATTATCCCCTAACGACCAGATTCACTGCCACTCTAATTCATCCTCTCGCTACGTGCTGCTCACCACTGCCGAACAAAACCCTACGTAATCAATCCCAAACAAAAAATCTCGCGATCTCCTAACCCTGATCCCGCTACATCTTGCGCCTCCTGATGGCCAGAGGAGTCCGCACCCGGTGGTTCCCGGGCCCGTCGGACCAGACAATGGCGCCGAACCCGTACCCTCCGGCGCCCTTGGGCGCCGGCACGAAGGGGACCCTCGCCACGAAGCTCACCTGGAACTCCTTCTCCTCGCCGACGGCGCCGAACGCCAGCGTGGTAGGCGTCACCGTCACCTGCACCCCCTCCGGCTCCCTGACGACGGCGGCCGTGTACGTGCTCCTCGGCGCGCCCACGTTCCTGACCCTGCGCCGCACCGTCGTCAGGCCGGCGAGGTCCGGCAGCGTGATGGACGGGTAGTTGAGGTCCCGCACGGCGACGGGGGCGGCCGGGCAAGCGTAGCGCGTCTCGTTGAACTTGCACATCGCCGTCGCGTTGTACCCGAGCGCGCAGAAGAAGTTGAGGTAGTCGCGGTACGAGGCGTCGTAGACGAGGCCCGGGTCCAGCGCGCGGGCCGGGAAGACGTGGCCGGAGCCGTAGCTGAAGGGCGTCGCCGGCTGCAGGAAGGGGTTCAGGATCGGCCGCTGCTCCATGTCCAGGTCCGTCGCTGCACCAGGCAACAACCCGATGAGTCTGATGGACAGCTCGTCGACACAGGCACGCAGCTGTTGGTTCGACGTTGGAACTCACCGGTGGTCATGATGGCCGACTTGATGGCGGCGGGGCTCCAGTCGGGGTGGAGGGTCTTGACGAGGCCGGCGATGCCGGCGACGTGCGGGCACGACATGGACGTGCCGGACTGGATGGTGAAGTCGACGCGGCGCTCGTCCCAGGGCCGGTCCGAGGGCGACGCCATGCCGCTCCACGGCGCAATGATGGCCACTCCCGGCGCGGTGACGTCCGGCTGCCACCCCAGAGAAAGAACTCACATCAAGTTGCTTACTTTGATACAAGATGAAAAGATACCGTGCTTATGATCGATACGCAAATCCGGCCACCTTTAGGATCTCCGGGTTGAGGACGTTGGGCCCCACCGACGAGAAGGCGGCCATGACCGGCGCCGGCCTCACGCCGACGATCGTCGTCGCCTTCGAGATGAAACCGGAAGGAGGAGACCTTGACACGAGCACAAATTAATCCACTCAGTAACCCAGCAGAACAACAGCTCAAATATTGTTACCGAGGTTCTTGATTTGATTTGACATTGCGATCTGTATGGAGTGCACTACATTGCGATCGAGGAGTGGCTTACGGGGTGGACTTGATGTAGGCCAAGAGCGCGAGCCCGTCGGTGTAGTTGATGTGCAGGGCCGGGAGAACGTGCGCGTCAGCGATGACGTTGCTCCCGCCTTCCTCGTCGTTGACGAGGACCATCCCGACCCCTCCGGCTCGGCGCACGGCCTCGCCCTTCTCCATCCTGCGGACGCCTCCTCTCACGCAGCACACCACGATCTTGCCCGTCACCTTGGCCGCGTCCAGGGAATCCAGCATGCACACCTGACTGCAGCGCGCAAATGAGCGAGCTCAACCTCAAGACAAGACTGTTGCGATGATGGAGTGGAGCTCGGACGTCAGTGTGGGTGCTTACGCGTCCTCGACCTTCCTGCCCGGGGCGACGGCGTCGGTGGCGATGATCAGGGGGTAGAAGCTTTTCGTGCGGAGCGACGCCTCCGACAGGCTCTGCCCTTCCACCCTGGTGCGGTTGAAGACGAGGTAGCCCGGGAAGGCCCTGTCGGTGGTGCTGGCGGCGACGGTGATCACCCACGGCGCGAGGTTGCTGACGGTGCCGAAGTCCGGGCCGTTGTTGGTGGCGGAGCAGACGACGGTGATGCCGGCCTTGGTGGCGTGGAGCGACCCGATGGCGACCGTGTCCTCGAAGAAGTCCCTCTGCTCGCCGCCCACGGACGCCGTGATGACGTGCACCCCGTCGGCGATGGCGGCCTCGAAGGCGGCCAGGATGTCGGCGTCGAAGCACTCGACGTCGTTCACGGGCGGGTTGAAGCAGACGCGGTACGCCGCCACGCGCGCGCGCGGGGAGCCGCCCCTGGCCGTGCCGTTGCCGTAGCCGAAGGCGGCGGCGCCGTTGACCTGGGAGCCGCCCGCCGTGGCCAGCGTGTGCGAGCCGTGGCCGACGTCGTCCCGCGGCGTGTTCAGCCTATCGGGGGGCGGGTGGCCCGCCTCCATCGCGTACCCCTTGTTGAAGTAGCGCGCGCCGATGAGCTTGCTGCGCATACAAAATCAGATCAAGATACCGCAGCTGAATTAATAATCCGTAGAGACGACGAGGCTACGTACGTACGTACGTACCTGTTGCATTTGAACTTGGGGTCGTGCTCGTTCTGGCAGATCCCTTTCCAGGTGTCCGGGATGGGCCCCATTTCGCCGTCGTTGAAGCTCAGGGACTCCGGCCACACGCCCGAGTCGAGGTTCCCGATGATGGTGTCCCCGCCGTACCTGGCCACCTCCCACGCCGACCACTGCGGGACGACGCCGGCGTTCTCGAGCCCCATGAACTCCCACGACCTCGTCGTCTGCATCCTCATGCCGCGGTTCGGGAACACCGACACCACGCCGGGGCGCTCTGAAACACATCGATATGCCGGGATCTGAATTTCTGTCCGGCGCGAATACACGACACAAACATCTTTACTATGCATGCAGGAAGATGATTGGCTCACTGGCGATCGCTGCGGCGACGGCGGGCTCGAGCTTGGCGGCGAAGCCGTTGATGTTCTTGGTGTAGGAGTAGAAGATGGCGTCGCGCGCCTTCTCCCGGCTGCATGCACGCACGCGTCGATCGATCAGCCATGGCACACATTTCATGACTGCACAATGTACATGCATGGAGTGCACTTACTCGCCCAAGACGGAGCCGAGGAGGTCGTAGTGCGACTCGGTGGCCACCGTGGACGCCTCCTCCGTCGAGACGCCGGCGCGATGGGAGTGGGCGCCGAGGTACACGATGTACGACGAGGACGGCGGCGGCTTCGTCCCGGCGGCGAGCGCGCAGAGGAGGAAAGAGACTGCCAGTGGGAGGAGAAGTCGGCGTGTGGACTGAGCGGCCGCTGCCGTGCCGGTCTCCATGGCCATGGGCACGTAAGAGAGGGGGTGTCGATCGGTGCGGACAGGAAGCTCGATCGGGGAGGAAGATGGCTATAAAGGAGGGGAGAGGAGTGGAGGCGGTGTGAGTGAGGGGTTAAGGCGGGAGGACTCTGTCTTACTTGCCGCTCGTAATTCGCGTGGGCGGTTTCGGTTGATCTGCTTCATGGAGGGCGGTTACAAGGGAAACTGCCGCCATTGGTGTGCATGAAAGCACTGTCACTGATCCATATATGGAGGCCCGACCCAGACGACATATTTGTCTTTTTTGTCCGTTTGGGTCGGCCGCCCGCCGGCATCCGCCCAGTTTTGCATTTGGGTCGGTAGTGCGTCCAACGCACCGACCCATTTCATGTCCGCACTCAACATTTTTTTAAAAATGCCCACGGCCGATCATGTCAGCGGCCATGTCTCATGCCGGCACCATGCCAGCGCCGGCATACAATGCCGGCTTCAGAAAATATCACCACAGTTTATGCTGGCACACTCGCCAGCCGACCGGCACACGTGTCAGCACACAAAAAAGGGTGGGACTTGAGTTCGACCACAACATCATGGCTTCCGTGGTCATGCCAGCACACCTGCCGGCATACAAAAAAGATGGCGCTCGCCGCCATAGATCACTCGTCGTCGAACTTGAGCATGTCGGCCTGCATCTTCTCGAACCACGGCCTCTTCATTGGCGACACGGTGTTGAGATCCACCTTCATGATCTCCACCCCGGTCATCATGCTCGCGAGAGCCACTTCTTTCGCCTTGGTCTTGGCTTGGCGTTGGCGGCCTCGATCTCTAGCATCTTGGCTTGCTTCTCCGCCTCTAGCTCGAACATCTTGGCTTGCTTCTCGGCGTCCATCTCAAGCCTCCTCCTTTGGATCTCCATGAAAGCGTCCATTTGCTCCGCCTTGAAACGTCGGCACTCCTCCTCCCTTGAGTCCTTCTTATTCATCATGCCCTCCACGCTTGCGATCAAGGCGTTGGAGGCCGCATCCCGCTTGTCCTCCTTCTTGGAGTTGGTCTTCCCCCACGGCCGTGCCGGCTCGCCCTCCCCAACATCCTCCACGGCTTGCTTCCCCCAAGCGACTTGAGTGTGGTATATTGCGCCTTGAACTTCTCCTCGTCCTTGATGACCCGAAAGCAATGGGAGAGGTTGAAGCACTTGCCATTGTGTTGAACCTTGAATGCCTCCAAAGCTTGAAATGCCTCCAAATGTTTCCATGCAAGCATATGGGCAAATGATATGCAAATGAACACGCAAAGGATGAACTTGATGACACAAAAGAGGGCGGCTTGCTAGCATACCATGTCTTGCATGCCGATGCCGCTCACGGGCAAGAGTGGCGCAAAACTTGTTGCACTCTTGTTGGATCACCCTTCATCGCTTGGAAATGGAGACTCACCCGCGCGTGCTCACAAATTGGTAAGGCGGAAACTTCTTGCGCTCACGAAACTCTAGGTGGACACGAATCCAAAAGGTTGAATGCTTTTGCTTGGCGCCCGTCTTGGGGTCTTGTCCAATGTCTCGCCAACACTCGCAAAGAAGCTTGTCCTCGGCCGCCGTGTATGCCTTCGTGCGCTTGCTCTTGCGCTTCGGCTTAGGACCGGCGGCTTGGTCGGCGAGCTCGTCCTCGAACAAAGGCTCCACTTCGATGTCGCACTCGTCCTCTTCTTCTAGCCCGTAGTCGTCCGGGAACTCGTGGTCGAGTGGGAAGCCGTCCAGGTCGATGCCGACCTGATCACACATGAAGGCCGCCTGATCGGGATCATAGCCGGCGGCTGGTGTGAATGCCCCGCGGCCGTCCTGGCTTTGTGTCTCGTCGGGATCGTAGCCAGCGGCCGGCGCACCGCCCTCGAAGATGAGGTTCTGCATGTAGTCCTCGTCGACGGTGGACGGCATTCCCTCGAACAGGTTGCGGGCGTCCGGGAGCACGTCGGCCGGCGTCTGCTGCGCGCGTTTCCTCGCGCCGCCGGATGACGAGCCACCGGCCACCGGGGTGGCGTTGAGGTCGATGGTCGCGGGCGCGGAAGGCGCGACCACGCTCACGTGGGGCGAGCACTCCCCGGAGAGGCGGGAGGCCTGCGGGTAGACGTGGAAGCCGGGGATCGGGTTGCAAGCTGACGCGCGGGGCGAGTAGGGCAGCACCATCCGAGGAAACGCCGACGAGCCGGTGCTGGCCGCGGCGAAGGCGGCTTGGACGAGGCTGTGCTGGCTAGGGTTTAACCCTAGCATGTAGAGCGCCTCCCTCGTTGCCGCCGTGACGCGGGCGTTGGTAACCTCCTGCTGCGCGGCGGCGACGACGGCGGCCTACGCGGCGGCCTCATCCCTCGCGTCCGCGGCGTGCCTCCGGCCCTTCCTCTTGGCCGAATCTCTTGCCCGCTGTTCAGGCGTCAGCGGCTTCTTTGGCTTGGTCGCGGTGGCGGTCTCGCGCGGGGCACGAGGCTCGCCTTTCCCAGAGGGGGCGGCGGCGCCGGACGAGGCGAGGGAGGCGAGGCCGGCGGCGGCGTCAAGGTCGATGGCGTCGTCCATGGCGGGTGTGGGGCGGGAGCGCGCGGGCGGGAGGGTTTTTGGGGGAAATGGGGGGAAATGGTGGCTGCCACCGACCGGCGGGCCAGGGAAGAGGAGTAGGTGCGCGCGCGCGTCCGTCTCGTGTCTGCACCGACGCAAATCTGGCTCAAAATTGGGCCAGGAATGGGTCGCCATGCGGACGCCAAGCGGACGCGCGTCCGTTTGGGTCGACGCATTGGACCGCCTTTTGTGTCCACGCCGACCCAAACAGACACCAGCGGACGAAATGGGTCGCCCCATTGAAGTTGCTCTAAGAACACTTCTCCAGTGTTTTATTTGCATCAGATTGACAATAGCCCAAGTAAAAAAATTGCCAATCGCTGGTGAATAGAATTATTTCTAGCACCACTGATTGCTCCAGCATTGGCACTGTGATCAATGATATCAAGTTTGTTTCAAGGGACTGTGTCTGCGGAGTTCAACTATGTTCGACAACAACTTAATGTAGTTTTTTTTAAAGGTTAAACCCCGGCCTCTGCATCAATCGATGCATACAACCATCTTTATTAATTATCTCACAAAGGTCTGACAAGAACATACATCAAATCACCTCATACCTACAAATTCGATAATGAGGAGTGCTCTCACTCCTCATATCTAAAACGAGTGTCGTCGCCGATCCATCCACATAACGTATCGGGACTAACAGGCGGTGCACCAGACCTAAAGCGCACATCACATGCACACGTTTTAGAAGCCGCCATCTTCATCGGACCACAGACCGATCTTCAGGAGAGAGACCCGCATCATCCTTGTCAGTCCGAACATCCTTCGATGCCACCACGGCACCCAACGGCGCCACCGTCCTGCGCTCGTCCGTCCAGACGCGAAGACTCTGGTAGATCTGTCGTGCGTAGCACCTGCCAACCAGGCATGACTCAGCGTAGCACCTGTCGTCCAGGCATGACTTGACAGCTCCACCGAAGCTCCATGCAAGACGGAGCTGCTCCACCTCCTGCCTCTGTCTTTCAGCGGTGCTCCATAAACGATGCTCCCAGGAGATAAACGGCACCGCAGTACCGCCATCGTCCGATCTGGAGGACCAGATCCTAGGGTTTCCCCCGAAGCAGTGCCCAACCAGCAACCGTCAAGGACCCGCACAGTGCCCACCACCACTCAGCCCCCAAGGCGACGCCTTCAGGAAGGTCACGGCGTCAAGGACGTCGCCGCCGCCCACCGGAGTTAGGGTTTTCACCCAAGATGCAAGGAGGGGGAATGAAGGGGCAAACATAGACCGACGTCTCCAAGAAGAAAAGCGGCGCCCTTGAGCGTCGTCGTCGGCGCGGCCGGCCGGGGCCGACCAAGGGGTTTCCCCCAATCTGGTTCTCCTCCACCAGCTTCACCCGCGGCCAGTGTCCCGACAACCACGCCGGCATCGCCAGGAACCCGCAGGAGAGAAGCCCACCAATCAGGGTCGGATGATAGCGGCCAGATCTGGCGCCGTCGGCCGCCAGAGCAGTCACGCCAGTCCATGGTCCACCGAAGATCCGTCGGTCGTCCGATCGGACTACCAGCACCAAGCCAGCCCTGCCTCTCGCTGGCACGGAGGGGCCTTGCCGGAAGGGCCGATGAAATATCATGGATGCCGCCTAGAGGGTGGTTAATAGGCGCTTTAAATAATTATGGTTTAGGCTTGAACAAATGCGGAATAAACCTAGTGGTTAATTTGTCAAGCACAAAACCTACAACAACTAGGCTCACCTATGTGCACCAACAACTTATGCTAGGTACGATAAACTACTAGGTGATAGCAAGATATATGACAAGCACTACTGCAGGATGCTGCTAATGCGACACTACGATCAGAGACCCTTTGACGAAACTGTGTGCGATGCAATAATTGCAAACGGTGATGTAAGAAAACCGTCAAAAACGATGCAAAACGTTTGCGATGACGGATGCTGTTGGGGAACGTAGTAATTTCAAAAAAATTCCTACGCACACGCAAGATCATGGTGATGCATAGCAACGAGAGGGGAGAGTGTTGTCTACGTACCCTCGTAGACCGAAAGCGAAAGCGTTAACACAACGCGGTTGATGTAGTCGTACATCTTCACGATCCGACCGATCAAGTACCGAACGCACGGCACCTCCGAGTTCAGCACACGTTTAGCTCGATGACGTCCCTCGAACTCCGATCCAGCCGAGTGTTGAGGGAGAGTTTCGTCAGCACGACGGCGTGGTGACGATGATGATGTTCTACCGACGCATGGCTTTGCCTAAGCACCGCTACGATATTATCGAGGTGTAATATGGTGGAGGGGGCACCGCACACGGCTAAAAGATCGTTGATCAATTGTGTGTAGAGAGGTGCCCCCTGCCCCCGTATATAAAGGAGCAAGGGGGAGGCCGCCGGCCAAGGGAGGAGAGGCGCGCCAGGAGGAGTCCTACTCCTACCGGGAGTAGGACTCCCCCCCTTTCCATGTTGGACTAGGAGAGGAAGGGGGAAAAGGTGGAGGGGAGGAAGGAAGGGGGGGGGGCGCCGCCCCCCTCTCCTTGTCCTATTCGGACTGGGGGGAGGGGCGCGCGGCCCTGCCCTGGCCTCCTCTCCTCTCTTCCACCTAGGCCCAATAAGGCCCATTAAGTTACCGGGGGGTTCCGGTAACCTCCCGGTACTCCGGAAAAATCCCGATTTCACCCGGAACACTTCCGATGTCCAAACATAGGCTTCCAATATATCAATCTTTATGTCTCGACCATTTCGAGACTCCTCGTCATGTCCGTGATCACATCCGGGACTCCGAACAACCTTCGGTACATCAAAACATATAAACTCATAATATAACTGTCATCGTAACGTTAAGCGTGCGGACCCTACGGGTTCGAGAACTATGTAGACATGACCGAGACACCTCTCCGGTCAATAACCAATAGCGGAACCTAGATGCTCATATTGGTTCCCACATATTCTACGAATATCTTTATCGGTCAGACCGCATAACAACATACGTTGTTCCCTTTGTCATCGGTATGTTACTTGCCCGAGATTCGATCGTCGGTATCTCGATACCTAGTTCAATCTCGTTACCGGCAAGTCTCTTTACTCATTCCGTAATACATCATCCCGCAACTAACTCATTAGTTACAATGCTTGCAAGGCTTATAGTGATGTGTATTACTGAGTGGGCCCAGAGATACCTCTCCGACAATCGGAGTGACAAATCCTAATCTCGAAATACGCCAACCCAACAAGTACCTTTGGAGACACCTGTAGAGCACCTTTATAATCACCCAGTTACGTTGTGACGTTTGGTAGCACACAAAGTGTTCCTCCAGTAAACGGGAGTTGCATAATCTCATAGTCATAGGAACATGTATAAGTCATGAAGAAAGCAATAGCAACATACTAAACGATCGAGTGCTAAGCTAACGGAATGGGTCAAGTCAATCACATCATTCTCCTAATGATGTGATCCCATTAATCAAATGACAACTCATGTCTGTGGCTAGGAAACACAACCATCTTTGATCAACGAGCTAGTCAAGTAGAGGCATACTAGTGACACTCTGTTTGTCTATGTATTCACACATGTATTATGTTTCCGGTTAATACAATTCTAGCATGAATAATAAACATTTATCATGATATAAGGAAAATAAATAATAACTTTATTATTGCCTCTAGGGCATATTTCCTTCAGTCTCCCACTTGCACTAGAGTCAATAATCTAGATTACATAGTAATGATTCTTACACCCATGGAGTCTTGGTGTTGATCATGTTTTGCTCGTGGAAGAGGCTTAGTCAACGGGTCTGCAACATTCAGATCCGTATGTATCTTGCAAATTTCTATGTCTCCCACCTGGACTAAATCCCGGATGGAATTGAAGCGTCTTTGGATGTGCTTGGTTCTCTTGTGAAATCTTGATTCCTTTGCCAAGGCAATTGCACCAGTATTGTCACAAAAGATTTTCATTGGTCCCGATGCACTAGGTATGACACCTAGATCGGATATGAACTCCTTCATCCAGACTCCTTTATTTGCTGCTTCCGAAGCAGCTATGTACTCCGCTTCACACGTAGATCCCGCCACGACACTTTGCTTAGAACTGCACCAACTGACAGCTCGACCGTTCAATGTAAATACATATCCGGTTTGCGATTTAGAATCGTCCGGATCAGTGTCAAAGCTTGCATCAACGTAACCATTTACGATGAGCTCTTTGTCACCTCCATAAACGAGAAACATATCCTTAGTCCTTTTCAGGTATTTCAGGATGTTCTTGACCGCTGTCCAGTGATCCACTCCTGGATTACTTTGGTACCTCCCTGCTAAACTTATAGCAAGGCACACATCAGGTCTGGTACACAGCATTGCATACTTGATAGAGCCTATGGCTGAAGCATAGGGAACATCTTTCATCTTCTCTCTATCTTCTGCAGTGGTCGGGCATTGAGTCTTACTCAATCTCACACCTTGTAGTACAGGCAAGAACCCTTTCTTTGCTTGATCCATTTTGAACTTCTTCAAAACTTTGTCAAGGTATTGAAGAAAATATGCCCTAGAGGCAATAATAAAGTTATTATTTATTTCCTTATATCATGATAAATGTTTATTATTCATGCTAGAATTGTATTAACCGGAAACATAATACATGTGTGAATACATAGACAAACAGAGTGTCACTAGTATGCATCTACTTGACTAGCTCGTTAATCAAAGATGGTTATGTTTCCTAGCCATAGACATGAGTTGTCATTTGATTAACGAGATCACCTCATTAGGAGAATGACGTGATTGACTTGACCCATTCCGTTAGCTTAGCATTTGATCGTTTAGTATGTTGCTATTGCTTTCTTCATGACTTATACATGTTCCTATGACTATGAGATTATGCAACTCCCGTTTACCGGAGGAACACTTTGTGTGCTACCAAACGTCACAACATAAATGGGTGATTATAAAGGTGCTCTACAGGTGTCTGCAAAGGTACTTGTTGGGTTGGCGTATTTCGAGATTATGATTTGTCACTCCGATTGTCGGAGAGGTATCTCTGGGCCCACTCGGTAATGCACATCACTATAAGCCTTGCAAGCATTGTGACTAATGAGTTAGTTGCGGGATGATGTGTTACGGAACGAGTAAAGAGACTTGCCGGTAACGAGATTGAACTAGGTATCGAGATACCGACGATCAAATCTCGGGCAAGTAACATACCGGTGACAAAGGGAACAACGTATATTGTTATGCGGTCTGACCGATAAAGAACTTCGTAGAATATGTGGGAGCCAATATGGGCATCCAGGTCCCGCTATTGGTTATTGACCGGAGACATGTCTCGGTCATGTCTACATAGTTCTCGAACCCGTAGGGTCCGCACGCTTAACGTTACGATGACAGTTTTATTGAGTTTTGATGTACCGAAGTAGTTCGGAGTCCCGGATGAGATCGGGGATATGACGAGGAGTCTCGAAATGGTCGAGACGTAAAGATCGATATATTGGACGACTATATTCGGACTTCGGAAAGGTTCCGAGTGATTCGGGTATTTTTCGGAGTACCGGAGAGTTATGGGAATACGTATTGGGCCTTATTGGGCCATACGGGAAAGAAGAAAAAGGGCCTCAAGGGTGGCCGCACCCGTCCCCTTGGTCTGGTCCGAATTGGACTAGGGAAGGGGGGCGCCCCCTTCCTTCCTTCTCTTTTTCCCTTCCTCTTTTCCTATTCCATATCGGAGGTGGAATCCTACTAGGACTAGGGAGTCCTAGTAGGACTCCACACTTGGTGCGCCCCCTCCTAGGGCCGGCCTCCTCCCCCTTGCTCCTTTATATACGGGGGCAGGGGGCACCCCAGAGACACAACAATTGATCCTTGAGATCTCTTAGCCGTGTGCGGTGCCCCCCTCCACCATATTACACCTCGATAATACCGTTGCGGAGCTTAGGTGAAGCCCTGCGTCGGTGGAACATCATCATCGTCACCACGCCGTCGTGCTGACGAAACTCTCCCTCAACACTCGGCTGGATCGGAGCTCGAGGGTCGTCATCGAGCTGAACGTGTGCTGAACTCGGAGGTGCCGTATGTTCGGTACTTGATCGGTCGGATCGTGAAGACGTACGACTACATCAACCGCGTTATGATAACGCTTCCGCTGTCGGTCTACGAGGGTACGTGGACAACACTCTCCCCTCTCGTTGCTATGCATCACCATGATCTTGCGTGTGCGTAGGAAATTTTTGAAATTACTACGTTCTCCAACAGGTATGTGCTTTGTGGAAGTCCAATTAAGCGTCTTGATCTATCTCTATAGATCTTGATGCCCAATATATATGCAGCTTCACCGAGGTCTTTCATTGAAAAACTCTTATTCAAGTATCCCTTTATGCTATCCAGAAATTCTATATCATTTCCAATTAGCAATATGTCATCCACATATAATATCAGAAATGCTACTGAGCTTCCACTCACTTTCTTGTAAATACAGGCTTCTCCAAAAGTCTGTATAAAACCAAATGCTTTGATCACACTATCAAAGCGTTTATTCCAACTCCGAGAGGCTTGCACCAGTCCATAAATGGATCGCTGGAGCTTGCACACTTTGTTAGCTCCCTTTGGATCGACAAAACCTTCCGGTTGCATCATATACAACTCTTCTTCCAGAAATCCATTCAGGAATGCAGTTTTGACATCCATTTGCCAAATTTCATAATCATAAAATGCGGCAATTGCTAACATGATTCGGACAGACTTAAGCATCGCTACGGGTGAGAAGGTCTCATTGTAGTCAATCCCTTGAACTTGTCGAAAACCTTTCGCAATAAGTCGAGCTTTATAGACAGTAATATTACCATCAGCGTCAGTCTTCTTCTTGAAGATCCATTTATTTTCAATGGCTTGCCGATCATCGGGCAAGTCAACCAAAGTCCATACTTTGTTCTCATACATGGATCCCATCTCGGATTTCATGGCCTCAAGCCATTTTGCGGAATCTGGGCTCACCATCGCTTCTTCATAGTTCGTAGGTTCGTCATGGTCTAGCAACATAACCTCCAGAACAGGATTACCGTACCACTCTGGTGCGGATCTTAATCTGGTTGACCTACGAGGTTCAGTAATAACTTGATCTGAAGTTTCATGATCATTATCATTAACTTCCTCACTATTTGGTGTAGGTGTCGCAGAAACTGGTTTCTGTGATGATCTACTTTCCAATAAGGGAGCAGGTACAGTTACCTCATCAAGTTCTACTTTCCTCCCACTCACTTCTTTCGAGCGAAACTCCTTCTCTAGAAAGGATCCATTCTTAGCAACGAATGTCTTGCCTTCGGATCTGTGATAGAAGGTGTACCCAACAGTCTCCTTTGGGTATCCTATGAAGACACATTTCTCCGATTTAGGTTCGAGCTTATCAGGTTGAAGTTTCTTCACATAAGCATTGCAACCCCAAACTTTAAGATACGACAACTTTGGTTTCTTGCCAAACCATAGTTCATAAGGCGTCGTCTCAACGGATTTCGATGGTGTCCTATTTAGAGTGAATGCAGCCGTCTCTAAAGCATAACCCCAAAACGATAGCGGTAAATCAATAAGAGACATCATAGATCGCACCATATCTAGTAAAGTACGATTACGACGTTCGGATACACCAATACGTTGTGGTGTTCCGGGTGGCGTGAGTTGCGAAACTATTCCGCATTGTTTCAAATGTAGGCCAAACTCGTAACTCAAATATTCTCCTCCACGATCTGATCGTAGAAACTTTATTTTCTTGTTACGATGATTTTCAACTTCGCTATGAAATTCTTTGAACTTTTCAAATGTTTCAGACTTATGTTTCATTAAGTAGATATACCCATATCTGCTCAAATCATCTGTGAAGGTGAGAAAATAACGATATCCGCCACGAGCCTCAACATTCATCGGACCACATACATCTGTATGTATGATTTCCAACAAATCAGTTGCTCTCTCCATAGTTCCGGAGAACGGTGTTTTAGTCATCTTGCCCATGAGACACGGTTCGCAAGTACCAAGTGATTCATAATCAAGTGATTCCAAAAGTCCATCATTATGGAGTTTCTTCATGCGTTTTACACCGATATGACCTAAACGGCAGTGCCACAAATAAGTTGCACTATCATTATCAACTCTGCATCTTTTGGCTTCAATATTATGAATATGTGTATCACTACTATCGAGATTCAACAAAAATAGACCACTCTTCAAGGGTGCATGACCATAAAAGATATTACTCATATAAATAGAACAACCATTATTCTCTGATTTAAATGAATAACCGTCTCGCATCAAACAAGATCCAGATATAATGTTCATGCTCAACGCTGGCACCAAATAACAATTATTTAGGTCTAATACTAATCCCGAAGGTAGATGTAGAGGTAGCGTGCCGACGGCGATCACATCGACTTTGGAACCATTTCCCACGCGCATCGTCACCTCGTCCTTAGCCAATCTTCGCTTAATCCGCAGCCCCTATTTCGAGTTGCAAATATTAGCAACAGAACCAGTATCAAATACCCAGGTGCTACTGCGAGAATTAGTAAGGTACACATCAATAACATGTATATCACATATACCTTTGTTAACCTTGCCATCCTTCTTATCCGCCAAATACTTGGGGCAGTTCCGCTTCCAGTGACCAGTCTGCTTGCAGTAGAAGCACTCAGTTTCAAGCTTAGGTCCAGACTTGGGTTTCTTCTCCTGAACAGCAACTTGCTTGCTGTTCTTCTTGAAGTTCCCCTTCTTCTTCCCTTTGCCCTTTTTCTTGAAACTAGTGGTCTTATTGACCATCAACACTTGATGCTCCTTTTTGATTTCTACCTCCGCTGCCTTTAGCATTGCGAAGAGCTCGGGAATTGTCTTATTCATCCCTTGCATGTTATAGTTCATCACGAAGCTCTTGTAGCTTGGTGGCAGTGATTGAAGAATTCTGTCAATGACGCTATCATCCGGAAGATTAACTCCCAGTTGAATCAAGTGATTATTATACCCAGACATTTTGAGTATATGCTCACTGACAGAACTATTCTCTGCCATCTTGCAGCTGTAGAACTTATTAGAGACTTCATATCTCTCAATCCGGGCATTTGCTTGAAATATTAACTTCAACTCCTGGAACATCTCATATGCTCCATGACGTTCCAAACGTCATGGCACACTGAACTATCGAGTATTCATCAGCTTTGCTCTGCCAGACGTTCATAACTTCTGGTGTTGCTCTTGCAGGAGGCCTGGCACCTAGCGATGCTTCCAGGACATAATTCTTCTGTGCAGCAATGAGGATAATCCTCAAGTTACGGACCCAGTCCGTGTAATTGCTACCATCATCTTTCAACTTTTCTTTCTCAAGGAACGCATTAAAATTCAACGGAACAACATCACGGGCCATCTATCTACAATTAACATAGACAAGCAAGATACTATCAGGTACTAAGTTCATGATAAATTTAAGTTCTATTAATCATATTACTTAAGAACTCCCACTTAGATAGACATCTCTCTAATCATCTAAGTGATTACGTGATCCAAATCAACTAAACCATGTCCGATCATCACGTGAGATGGAGTAGTTTCAATGGTGAACATCACTATGTTGATCATATCTACTATATGATTCACGCTCGACCTTTCGGTCTCTGTGTTCCGAGGCCATATTTGCATATGCTAGGCTCGTCAAGTTTAACCTGAATATTCCGCGTGTGCAACTGTTTTGCACCCGTTGTATTTGAACGTAGAGCCTATCACACCCGATCATCATGTGGTGTCTCAGCACGAAGAACTTTCGCAACGGTGCATACTCAGGGAGAACACTTTTATCTTTGAAATTTTAGTGAGAGATCATCTTATAATGCTACCGTCAATCAAAGCAAGATAAGATGCATAAAAGATAAACATCACATGCAATCAATATAAGTGATATGATATGGCCATCATCATCTTGTGCTTGTGATCTCCATCTCCGAAGCACCGTCATGATCACCATCGTCACCGGCGCGACACCTTGATCTCCATCGTAGCATCGTTGTCGTCTCGCCAACTATTGCTTTTACGACTATCGCTACCGCTTAGTGATAAAGTAAAACAATTACATGGCGATTGCATTTCATACAATAAAGCGACAACCATATGGCTCCTGCCAGTTGCCGATAACTCGGTTACAAAACATGATCATCTCATACAATAAAATATAGCATCATGTCTTGACCATATCACATCACAACATGCCCTGCAAAAACAAGTTAGACGTCCTCTACTTTGTTGTTGCAAGTTTTACGTGGCTGCTACGGGCTTAGCAAGAACCGTTCTTACCTACGCATCAAAACCACAACGATAGTTTATCAAGTTGGTGCTGTTTTAACCTTCGCAAGGACCGGGCGTAGCCACACTCGGTTCAACTAAAGTGAGAGAGACAGACACCCGCCAGTCACCTTTAAGCAACGAGTGCTCGCAACGGTGAAACCAGTCTCGTGTAAGCGTACGCGTAATGTCGGTCCGGGCCGCTTCATCTCACAATACCGCTGAACCAAAGTATGACATGCTGGTAAGCAGTATGACTTATATCGCCCACAACTCACTTGTGTTCTACTCGTGCATAACATCAACGCATAAAACCAGGCTCGGATGCCACTGTTGGGGAACGTAGTAATTTCAAAAAAAATCCTACGCACACGCAAGATCATGGTGATGCATAGCAACGAGAGGGGAGAGTGTTGTCTACGTACCCTCGTAGACCGAAAGCGGAAGCGTTAACACAACGCGGTTGATGTAGTTGTACATCTTCACGATCCGACCAATCAAGTACCGAACGCACGGCACCTCCGAGTTCAGCACACGTTTAGCTCGATGACGTCCCTCGAACTCCGATCCAGCCGAGTGTTGAGGGAGAGTTTCGTCAGCACGACGGCGTGGTGACGATGATGATGTTCTACCGACGCAGGGCTTTGCCTAAGCACCGCTACGATATTATCGAGGTGTAATATGGTGGAGGGGGGCACCGCACACGGCTAAAAGATCGTTGATCAATTGTGTGTAGAGAGGTGCCTCCCTGCCCTCGTATATAAAGGAGCAAGGGGGAGGCGCCGGCCAAGGGAGGAGAGGCGCGCCAGGAGGAGTCCTACTCCTACCGGGAGTAGGACTCCCCCCTTTCCATGTTGGACTAGGAGAGGAAAGGGGAAAAGGTGGAGGGGAGGAAGGAAGGGGGGCGCCGCCCCCCTCTCCTTGTCCTATTCGGACTGGGGGGAGGGGCGCGCGGTCCTGCCCTGGCCTCCTCTCCTCTCTTCCACCTAGGCCCAATAAGGCCCATTAAGTTACCGGGGGGTTCCGGTAACCTCCCGGTACTCCAGAAAAATCCCGATTTCACCCGGAACACTTCCGATGTCCAAACATAGGCTTCCAATATATCAATCTTTATGTCTCGACCATTTCGAGACTCCTCGTCATGTATGTGATCACAACTGTATTTGATCGCTTGGCGGTCGCACACGACCTCATTTTGCCGAGCGTGTGTGCCGGGAGGGCATATCCCCGACGGTCTCTGGGTCGTGTGGGAAGGACCCCCCTATCATAGTCACTCACTAGGCGATGGTTCCAAATGTCGTCGTGGAAAGGGGTTAAAACCGTTTGTATAGCACCTGGCTGTACCAGTGAAGAAACAATATGGCTATCACAAAGTAAAGTGCATAAGTAAAGGGCTCGGGTAAGAGATAACCGAGGGCACGTGGAGATGACAATGTATCCCAAGTTCACACCCTTGCGGATGCTAATCTCCGTTTGGAGCGGTGGGGAGGCACAGTGCTCCCCAGGAAGCCACTAGGGCTACCGTAATCTCCTCAAGCCCTCACACAATGCAAGATGCCGTGATTCCACTAAGGGACCCTTGAGGGCGGTCACCGAACCCGTAAAAATAGCAACCCTTGGGGGCGGTCACCGAACCCGTACACTTTGGCAACCCTTGGGAGCGGTTAGGTGATCTCCACAACCTAATTGGAGACCCCGACGCTTGCCCGGAGCTTTACACCACAATGAGTGAGCTCCGAACACCACCAACCGTCTAGGGCACCAAGGCACCCAAGAGGAACAAGCTCAAGGGTACCAAGCACCCAAGAGTGTTAAGGCATGTCTCTCTCTAAGTAGTTTTGGTGATTGATGACAACGCCTTTGTGGACTAATCGTGTGCATTGAGTATTTCAGAGATTCATCCTTTGGCAGGAGACAATTCCTTCCCCTCGGAGTTTTATGCGAAGACGGTGTAGCTCTTTCGTTTCAGTATTGGTGGACTTGTTTCATAGGAGTCACCGTACTATCAAGAGGGGGTCCGCATTGGATAGGCTAGGGTGGAATCAACACATACACATCCTCTTTGCCCCCACTGAGCCTTCCCGCTTTGATGGAGGGTCCTTCGATGCTTCCTGTGTGAAATCTGGTCCCAGCGGTAGTACCGCGATGGGGAGCGGTAGTACCGCTCGAGAGCCACAAGCGGCAGTACCGCTCAACAGCGGTAGTACCGCCTGGGGCTCTCAGCCGTAGTACAGTTGCTGTTCTGAGCTCCTACCGCCTCGACTCGAGCGTGTCGCCTCTTGATACGTCTCCAACGTATCTATAATTTTTGATTGTTCCATGCTATATTATATTCTGTTTTGGATGTTTAATGGGTTTTATTATACACTTTTATATTATTTTTGGGACTAACCTATTAACCAGAGGCCCAGCCCGAATTGCTGTTTTTTGCCTATTTCAGTGTTTCGCAGAAAAAGAATATCAAACAGAGTCCAAACGGAATGAAACCTTCGGGAACGTGATTTTCGGAACAAACGTGATCCAGAGGACTTGGAGTCCACGTAAAGAAATCAACGAGGAGGGCACGAGGCACGGGGGCGCGCCTACACCCCCCAGGCGCGCCCTCCACCCTCGTGGGGCCCACGTTGCTCCACCGACGTACTTCTTCCTCCTATATATACCTACGTACCCCCAAACCATCAGGGGCATCCACGAAAACCTAATTCCACCGCCGCAACCTTCTGTACCAGTGAGATCCCATCTCGGGGCCTTTTTCGGCGCTCCGCCGGAGGGGGCATTGATCACGGAGGGCTTCTACATCAACACCGTAGCCTCTCTGATGATGTGTGAGTAGTTTACCTCAGACCTTCGGGTCCATAGTTATTAGCTAGATGGCTTCTTCTCTCTCTTTGGATCTCAATACAAAGTTCTCCTCGATTCTCTTGGAGATCTATTCGATGTAATCTTCTGTTGCGGTGTGTTTGTCGAGACCGATGAATTGTGGGTTTATGGTCAAGTTTATCTATGAACAATATTTGAATCTCCTCTGAATTCTTTTATGTATGATTGGTTATCTTTGCAAGTCTCTTTGAATTATCAGTTTGGTTTGGCCTACTAGATTGATCTTTCTTGCAATGGGAGAAGTGCTTAGCTTTGGGTTCAATATTGCGGTGCTCGATCCCAGTGACAGAAAGGGAAACGACACGTATTGTATTGTTGCCATCGAGGATAACAAGATGGGGTTTATATCATATTGCATGAGTTTATCCCTCTACATCATGTCATCTTACTTAAAGCATTACTCTGTTCTTATGAACTTAATACTCTAGATGCATGCTGGATAGCGGTCGATGTGTGGAGTAATAGTAGTAGATGCAGAATCGTTCCGGTCTACTTGTTGCGGACGTGATGCCTATATACATGATCATACCTAGATATTCTCATAACTATGCTCAATTCTATCAATTGCTCGACAGTAATTTGTTCACCCACCGTAATACTTATTCTCTTGAGAGAAGCCACTAGTGAAACCTATGGCCCCCGGGTCTATTTTCCATCATATTAATCTTCAAACACTTAGTTATTTCTATTGCCCTTTTATTTTACTTTGCATCTTTATTTCTCTTTATTATAAAAATACCAAAAATATTATCTTATCATATCTATCAGATCTCACTCTCGTAAGTGACCGTGAAGGGATTGACAACCTCTTTATTGCGTTGGTTGCGAGGTTCTTATTTGTTTGTGTAGGTGCACGGGACTTGAGCGTGGTCTCCTACTGGATTGATACCTTGGTTCTCAAAAACTGAGGGAAATACTTACGCTACTTTACTGCATCACCCTTTCCTCTTCAAGGGAAAACCAACGCAGTGCTCAAGAGGTAGCAAGAAGGATTTCTGGCGCCGTTGCCGGGGAGATTCGCGCCAAGTCAGTCAAGACATACCAAGTACCCATCACAAACTCTTATCCCTCACATTACATTATTTGCCATTTGCCTCTCGTTTTCCTCTCCCCCACTTTACCCTTGCCGTTTTATTCGCCCTCTCTTTTCCGCCCGCCTGTTTCTCGCTTGCTTCATTGTTATGGCTAGTCCTTTATCTACTCCTTTATCTCCCGAGAATGAAGTTCTTAATTTTAAACAAAGGGAGGGAGAAAATCTAAAAGATGCTTGGTATAGAATCTGCAATGCTCAAAATAGATCTACCCGAAAGCAATCTACTACCATTCTTCTTTGCAATTTTTATGTAGGCGTCCTCCTTGGTATAGATATATTCTTGATACCATTACCGGAGGGAATTTCTTGGGTAGCCATACTTTTGATTCTTATAATGCTATGATAGATTTGTTTGGCTCACCACCTCTTTTGGTAAATGGAACTATGTTAACTTTGGAACATGTGATGCAAAGGCTTGAAATTATTGAAAATAGAGTTGCCACTACGGAATTGATTGAGAATTTGGATAAGAAGATCCGTACTCAAATTACTCAATATGGATCTAAGGTAGGAGTCACTTTGAAATTTTTTAAAGAGAAGGAACCCATAGTTAATGAAAGAATAGTTCAAGATTCTACTAGAATCGATAAACTTGAGGGTATCATTACCAACTTGGGGACCGCCTTTTCTTTCGTAAAAAACATTTCCAATCCTCCTACCAAAATTGCCAAGCTTATGTATGTTCCTAAAAATAAGGGTGAATCCTCTAGTAAGGAAACCACGGATCTCAAATCAATAAGTGTTCATCCCAATCTTTTTGCTTTCATTAAGGAACCATTTGCTACAAATGATTTTTTCGATTTCGTGCCTAAAATTTTGATAATTAATAGAAAGAAAGGAACTCCTAAAGGTTATAAGTGTCTTATTGAAGAATTGCCTACCAAAGATGGCAATAGTCAGATCTATCCTTGCTTTTATGCCTAGCTACGGGCGTTAAACGATAGCGCTTGTTGGGAGGCAACCCAATTTTATTTTAGTTTTTTTTTATTTTTTTATTCTGTTTAGGAATAAATATTTGATCTAGCCTCTGGTTAGATTTGTTTTTATGTTTTAATTAGTGTTTGTGCCAAGTTAAACCTATAGGATCTTCTTGGGTGATAGTTATTTGATCTTGCTGAAAATTCCAGAAACTTTCTGTTCACCAAAACAATTGTTAAAAATCACCAGAACGTGATAAAATACTGATTCCAATTGCAGTAGATCAATAAAAAAAATTCTAGGTCGTCCTATTTTGGTACATTTTTTTGAGTTCCAGAAGTTTGCGTTAGTTACAGATTACTACAGACTGTTCTGTTTTTGACAGATTCTGTTTTTCATGTGTTGTTTGCTTATTTTGATGAATCTATGGCTAGTAAAATAGTTTATAAACCATAGAGAAGTTGGAATACAGTAGGTTTAACACCGATATAAATAAAGAATGAGTTCATTACAGTACCTTGAAGTGGTGTTTTGTTTTCTTTCGCTAACGGAGCTCACGAGATTTTCTGCTAAGTTTTGTGTTGTGAAGTTTCCACGTTTTGGGTAAAAGATTTGATGGATTATGGAACAAGGAGTGCAAGAGCCTAAACTTGGGGATGCCCATGGCACCCCAAGGTAAAATCCAAGGACACCAAAAAGCCTAAGCTTGGGGATGCCCCAGAAGGCATCCTCTCTTTCATCTTCGTCTATCGGTAACTTTACTTGGAGCTATATTTTTATTCACCACATGATATGTGTCTTGATTGGAGTGTCTTGTATGATTTGAGTCTTTGCTTTTTAGTTTACCACAATCATCCTTGCTGTACACACATTTTGAGAGAGTCTCACATGATTTGAAATGTATTAGAATACTCTATGTGCTTCACAGATATCTTTTGAGCTATATAGTTTTTGCTCTAGTGCTTCACTTTATATCTCTTAGAGCATGGTGGTGGATTTGTTTTATAGAAACTATTGTTCTCTCATGCTTCATTTATATTATTTGAGAGTCCTTTAGAATAACATGGCAATAATAAAAACTTTCTTATGAGTGCGTTGAATACTATGAGAAGTTTGATGCTTGATAATTGTTTTGAGATATGAAGATGGTGATATTAGACTCATGCTAGTTGAGTAGTTGTGAATTTGAGAAATACTTGTGTTACAGTTTGTGATTCCCGTAGCATGCACGTATGGTGAACCGTTATGTGATGAAGTCGGAGCATTATTTATTTATTGATTGTCTTCCTTGTGAGTGGCGGTCGGGGACGAGCGATGGTCTTTTCCTACCAATCTATCCCCCTAGGAGCATGCGCGTAATACTTTGCTTTGATAACTCATAGATTTTTGCAACAAGTATATGAGTTCTTTATGACTAATGTTGAGTCCATGGATTATACGCACTCTCTTCCTTCCACCATTGCTAGCCTCTCTAATACCGCGCACTTTTTGCTGGTATCATACACCCACCATATACCTTCCTCAAAACAGCCACCATACCTACCTATCATGGCATTTCCATAGCCATTCCGAGGTATATTGCCATGCAACTTACCACCATTCTGTTTACTATGACACGCTTCATCATTGTCATATTGCTTTGCATGATCATGTAGTTGACATCGTATTTGTGGCAACACCGTTCATAATTATTTCATACATGTCACTCTTGATTCATTGCATATCCCGGTACACCGCCGGAGGCATTCACATAGAGTCATATTTTGTTCTAAGTTTTGAGTTGTAATTCTTGAGTTGTAAAGAAAATAAAAGTGTGATGATCATCATTATTAGAGCATTGTCCCAAGTGAGGAAAGGATGATGGAGACTATGATTTCCCCATAAGTCGGGATGAGACTCCGGACAAAAAAAAAGAGGCCATAAAAAAAGAGAAAAGGCCCAAATGCAAAAAAAAGAGAAAAAGAGAGAAGGGACAATGCTACTATCCTTTTACCACACTTGTGCTTCAAAAGTAGCACCATGATCTTCATGATAGAGAGTCTCCTATGATATCACTTTCATATACTAGTGGGAAATTTTCATTATAGAACTTGGCTTGTATATTCCAATGATGGGCTTCCTCAAAATGCCCTAGGTCTTCGTGAGCAAGCGAGTTGGATGCACACCCACTTAGTTTCTTTTGTTGAGCTTTCATATACTTATAGCTCTAGTGCATCCGTTGCATGGAAATCCCTACTCACTCACATTGATATCTATCAATGGGCATCTCCATAGCCCGTTGATACGCCTAGTTGATGTGAGACTATCTTCTCCTTTTTGTCTTCTCCACAACCACCATTCTATTCCACATATAGTGCTATGTCCATGGCTCACGCTCATGTATTGCGTGAAGATTGAAAAGTTTGAGAACACCAAAAGTATGAAACAATTGCTTGGCTTGTCATCGGGGTTGTGCATGATTAAATACTTTGTGTGATGAAGATAGAGCATAGCCAGACTATATGATTTTGTAGGGATAACTTTCTTTGGCCATGTTATTTTGAGAAGACATAATTGCTTAGTTAGTATGCTTGAATTATTATTATTTTTATGTCAATATTAAACTTTTATCTTGAATCATTCGGATCTGAACATTCATACCACAATTAAGAGAATTACATTGAAAATTATGCCAAGTAGCATTCCACATCAACAATTCTATTTTTATCATTTACCTACTCGAGGACGAGCAGGAATTAAGCTTGGGGATGCTTGATACGTCTCCAACATATCTATAATTTTTTATTGTTCCATGCTATATTATATTCTGTTTTGGATGTTTAATGGGCTTTATTATACACTTTTATATTATTTTTGGGACTAACCTATTAACCGGAGGCCCAACCCGAATTGCTGTTTTTTGTCTATTTCAGTGTTTCGCAGAAAAAGAATATCAAACGGAGTCCAAACGGAATGAAGCCTTCGGGAACGTGATTTTCGGAACAAACGTGATCCAGAGGACTTGGAGTCCACGTAATGAAATCAACGAGGAGGGCACGAGGCAGGGGGGCGCGCCTACCCCCCCAGGCGCGCCCTCCACCCTCGTGGGGCCCATGTTGCTCCACCGACGTACTTCTTCCTCCTATATATACCTACGTACCCCCAAACCATCAGGGGCATCCACGAAAACCTAATTCCACCGCCGCAACCTTCTGTACCCGTTAGATCCCATCTTGGGGCCTTTTCCGGTGCTCCGCCGGAGGGGGCATTGATCACGGAGGGCTTCTACATCAACACCGTAGCCTCTCCGATGATGTGTGAGTAGTTTACCTCAGACCTTCGGGTCCATAGTTATTAGCTAGATGGCTTCTTCTCTCTCTTTGGATCTCAATACAAAGTTCTCCTCGATTCTCTTGGAGATCTCTTCGATGTAATCTCTTTTGCGGTGTGTTTGTCGAGACCGATGAATTGTGGGTTTATGATCAATTTTATCTATGAACAATATGTGAAACTCCTCTGAATTCTTTTATGTATGATTGGTTATCTTTGCAAGTCTCTTCGAATTATCAGTTTGGTTTGGCCTACTAGATTGATCTTTCTTGCAATGGGAGAAGTGCTTAGCTTTGGGTTCAATCTTGCGGTGCTCGATCCCAGTGACAGAAAGGGAAATGACACGTATTGTATTATTGCCATCGAGGATAACAAGATGGGTTTTATATCATATTGCATGAGTTTATCCCTCTACATCATGTCATCTTACTTAAAGCATTACTCTGTTCTTATGAACTTAATACTCTAGATGCATGCTGGATAGCGGTCGATGTGTGGAGTAATAGTAGTAGATGCAGAATCGTTTCGGTCTACTTGTCGCGGATGTGATGCCTATATACATGATCATACCTAGATATTCTCATAACTATGCTCAATTCTATCAATTGCTCGACAGTAATTTGTTCACCCACCGTAATACTTATGCTGTTGAGAGAAGCCACTAGTGAAACCTATGGCCCCCGGGTCTATTTTCCATCATATTAATCTTCCAACACTTAGTTATTTCTATTGCCCTTTTATTTTATTTTGCATCTTTATTTCTCTTTATTATAAAAATACCAAAAATATTATCTTATCATATCTATCAGATCTCACTCTCGTAAGTGACCGTGAAGGGATTGACGACCCCTTTATTGCGTTGGTTGCGAGGTTCTTATTTGTTTGTGTAGGTGCGCGGGACTTGAGCTTGGTCTCCTACTAGATTGATACCTTGGTTCTCAAAAACTGAGGGAAATACTTACGCTACTTTACTACATCACCCTTTCCTCTTCAAGGGAAAACCAACGCAGTGCTCAAGAGGTAGCACCTCTCATGTCTGGTTTTGCGGCACTGGCAGCGGCAGTAGAGGCGGTAGTACCGCTCGTAAGCGGTAGTACCGCCCCTACCACCGCTGCTAGTACCGCCCTGTGTCCAGATCCTGCTCCACCTCTGGCCTTCCTCTGTCTGCACGGCAGTACCGCGAGGGGAGCGGTAGTCCCGCTGACCCCAGTAGTAGTACCGTTGCCCCCATCGGTAGTACCACTCTGTGCGAGGCTGAATGGGGGTAACGGTTGGATAACCCCCCCCCCCCTTATAAAAGGAGGTCTTCTTCTCCAAGTTGACCTACCTCTTTTCCCCCAAGCTCCAATGTTGCTCCAAAGCTCATTTTTGCCCGATCTCTCTCCTTGGCCAATCAATCTTGTTGATTCTTTGGGGATTGGTTGAGAAGGCCCAGATCTACACTCCCACCAAGAGAAATTTGATTCCCCCCACTAATCCCTTGCGGATCTTGTTACTCTTGGGTGTTTGAGCACCCTAGACGGTTGAGGTCACCTCGGAGCCATATTCCATTGTGGTGAAGCTCCGTGGTTTCGTTGGGAGCCTCCAATTCGGTTGTGGAGAGAGCCCCAACCTTGTTTGTAAAGGTCCAGTCGCCGCCTTCAAGGGCACCAATAGTGGAATCACGGCATCTCGCATTATGTGAGGGCATGAGGAGAATACGGTGGCCCTAGTGGCTTCTTGGGGATCACTGTGCCTCCACACCGCTCCAACGGAGACGTACTTCCCCTCAAAAGGAAGGAACTTCGGTAACACATCCTCGTCTTCACCGGCTCCACTCTTGGTTATCTCATACATTTACTTGTGCAACCCTATATTGTGTTGTATTCCTTGCTTGCTTGTGTGCTTGTTGTTGTTGCATCATATAGGTTGCTCACCTAGTTGCATATCTAGACAACCTACTTTGATGCAAAGTTTAAATTGGTAAAGAAAAGCTAAAAATTGTTAGTTGCCTATTCACCCCCCTCTAGTCAACTATATCGATCCTTTCAATTGGTATCAGAGCCTCGTCTCTTTATTAAGGACTTTGTCGTCCAAAGAGTATGGTTGACACCGTAGACGGTGAGGAGGAGCACCCCAGTGTGATTCCGTCCTTGTCTACGACCGATGGGGGAACCTCGGTCTCACATGAGGAGTTCAATGTGGCTTTGGACACATTGAAAACCTCCATGACGGCACAGGTCAAAGGCATGCTTAAGAACTTTCTTGATGGTCTTAAATTATCCACCGCACCATTGGAAGTGGTCGATCCCACTAACAAGGTGACGGATGCTAACTCCGACAAGGGGAAGCTACTAGTGACAAAGTTCCTTTATCTAGTGGTTGAAATGGTAGTGGCATCTTTGCCCATGTGGAACCTCCACTTACTTATGGAGGACCGATTCCCTCTACTCATTTAAATCATGCCGGCTCTCCCCCTAAGATTGTGAAAAATGAGGATTTTGACGCTTGGGTCTATCGCTTTAAGCGTCATTTAAACCATGTTGTAATACTAATCTTTGGAGAATCATTGAAGAAGGTTTCTATCCGCAAGACCGAAGCAACTTCACCCCTAGAGAAGCCGCGGATAATCAATTCAATGAGAATGCTCTCTTCATCATCCAAGATGCCATTCCACCCGAAGATATTGCACATCCCTGACCCTTCACCGCGGCCAAGGAAGCATGACACCATGCTGTTTCCCTTTACAAGGGAAGCACAAGCATTCAATGCTCCAACAATGAAGTGGTGCAAGATGAAGCCAATGAGTTTGCAATGAATGAAGATGAAGAACCTCGTGAGCTTTACCGGAGATTAACCACTCTCGCGCTCTCACTCCAAGATCATGGGAGCAAGGATACGGATGACAATTGGATCAAGCGCAAGTTCCTCAAGGCCATGATGCCTTACTAAAAGGCCATTTCCTCCGTCATCCGTCAAAGGCCGGACTTCCACACCTTGTCCTCAAGTGAGGTGTTGGATGAGTTTGTGGCAATGAGGATCTTGGACAAGACCACTAACAATGCGGTGTTACGTTCTCAAAGGTCAAAGAAGCCCAACCTTGCCTTCAAGGCCAAGGTTAGTGTGGAATAAGAGGATGAAGAGGAAGAAGAGGAGAGCAATCCCGAAGATACAAAATATGCTTATCATGAGCACATGGCTCTCGCTTCAAGGCAATTTTGGAGCAAGAAGAACACGATGCCCAACTTCAACAAGAACAACACAAGTGGGGCGAAGGGAAAGCAACGAGTGAGGACTTTCTATAATTGTGGCAATGTGAGCCACTTTGTAGTGGAGTGCCCATATGGTAAGAGGGAAGACAATGGTGGCAAGCTCATCCGAAAAGACAAGGCCAAGTCCTTCCCCAACAAGAGCAACTTCACCAAGAAGACACCTCCCAAGGGGTTGGTGGCACAGGAAGAGTACAACGAGGATGATGACGATGATGAAGATGATGAGCCGGTCGCCATGGCCTCCGTTGCCATTGCGACAACTCCACGGGTGTCTCTGTTTGACTCACCCAATGAGAACATCACCGCCAAGTGCCTCATGGCTAACGCCACCAACAAGGTAACCCCCAACATCAAAACCACCATCATTACTAATCCTTTTTGACGGATTGCATTGATGAAAATGAGGGGTCTAATGAGGAGGAAAATGAATTTGAGTCATTTATGAGTAAGCTTGGTAAATCCAAGAAGCACTTTGTTGCTCTCTTGGAACAACTTGGTGAAGCCAATGACATGATCGAGGCTCACGAAGAAACCATCTCTAAGATGGAGGGGCATAGTCGTGACTATGCCTATGAGATATCGGATCTCTCTAATGCGCTTGAGGAAGAGCGCGGTCATCGTCTGGCTCTTGAGGAGTCATACAACGTTGACCATGCTAAATTGAAGAAAGATCTTGATCATGCTCTTGTTGTATATCGTGTGCTAAATTCCGAGAAGGCCAAACTTGGGGTTGATCTTGCTAGACTCAAGGAGGAGTTTGATATACTTTACAAGGCTCACAAGACCTTGAAGGGTACTCATGCTAGTCTTAAAGAGTCTCATGATCAACTCCAAGTGAAGCTAACCAAGGAGAAAGCCACTTTTCCTCATATGGTTTGAATTAATAATGCAAATGCTACTAACCCTTGTTGTGAGCATATGCATCTTGTTGAGGAGAATGCTAAGTTGAAGGAGCAACTTGAGAAAGGCCTTGTGTCTTGCATACAAAGTGAGAAGAACCTCAACGACCTTTTGAGCAATCAAAAGGAAGTTGTGGCCAAGGAGGGAATTGGGTTCGCACCCATGTCCAAGAACAAGAAGAAGAATGACAAGGCCAATCGACCTCCTCCTCTGAAGCAAACTTTTGTGAAGGAGGGAGAGGGTGCTTCTAAGGAGAAGAAGAACAATGTGAAGGGTGGCGGTGTCAAGAAGGGCAATGCCACCCCTTCCAACAAAGCCGGCGACTTTAACCCTTCTTATGTGTTATGTTGTGCTAGTGATGAACATGTTTATGCTAAATTTGTTGGTTCTCCTTATGAGTACATTGAATGGTATATTTGGGTTCCTAAGACCCTTGTTACTAATATCAAAGGACCCATTACAAAATGGGTACCTAAAACCAAGCATTGATCTCTTGTAGGTGTTTGCTTCCAGTGGGGGATCATGGTTGCTTGATAGTGGAGCCACAAATCATATGACCGGAAGCAAGGACTTGGTGGTGGACGTGCACAAGATTCCATCTATGCCCAACAATGTCGAGTGGGGTGATGCCTCGTCTTCTAAGGTATTGGGACTTGGCAAGGTTGTCATTTCTCATGATCTCACGATCGAGAAGGTCATGCTTGTTGAGTCCCTTGCATATAATTTACTTTCCGTTCGTCAACTTGCACTCATGGGTTTCACCACTTTCTTTGATATTGATACCGTGGCCCTCTTGTGGAGCAAGACTCTTAAAGAAGCCTTTGTTGGGCATGTCGAGAACGATCTCTATGTGATTAACTTTTCGGAGCGACCCACTAAAACCGCGACATGCCTAATGGCTAAAGTTGACGTGGGATGGCTTTGGCATCGCCATTTAGCCCATGTCAATATGAGATCTTTGCAAAGTCTTCTCAAGGGAGACCATGTCCGTGGACTAACAAATGTTAGTTTTGCTAAAGATCGTTCTTGAAGTGCTTGTATCGAAGGAAAGCTACATGAGAAGGCTCACCCTCCCACGACTATCATTGACTCGAAGAGGCCTTTGGAGATCCTTCACTTGGATCTCTTTGGGCCTCCATCCTTTGATAGTCTTGGGGGTAGGAAGTATTGCTTGTTAATTGTGGATGATTATTCAAGATACACTTGGGTGTACTTCTTCAAGAGGAAGAGTGAGACCCAAAAAACCGTCATTGATCTTGCAAATGAAGCTCAACGCCAACACTATGCAAAGATCTTGACGATAAGAAGTGACAACGGCACCGAGTTCAAGAACTACACCTTGGATGAGTTTCTTAGTGATGAGGGGATCAAGCATCAATATTCCACACCTTACACCCCTCAACAAAATGGTGTAGCGGAGAGGAAGAACCGGACGTTGATGGATGCGGCAAGAACCATGATGGCGGAGTTCAAGTCTCCATACAAATTTTGGGCCGAAGCCATCAACACCGCGTGTCATGCATCCAATCGGCTCTATCTCCGCAAAGGCTTGAACAAGACTCCATATGAGATACTCACCAGTAACAAGCTCAACCTCAAGTACTTCCGGGTGTTCGGGTGTAAGTGTTTCATTCTCAAGAAAGGTGTTCGTTTGTCTAAATTCGAGGCTAGAGCTTATGAGGGCATATTTATTGGTTATGCTACAAACTCTCATGCTGACCATGTCCTCAATAAGTCCACATGACTTATTGAGGAGACGTGTAACGTGGAGTTTGATGAGAATAACGGCTCCCAAGTGGAGCAAAGTGGTACTTGTGATGTAGGTGATGAAATTCCTCCCCAAGCCATAAGAAGAATGGGTGTTGGTTTTATCCTACCCATTGAGGAACCCCTTGTGGCCGAAGGAGAAGGACAATGTTCCACTCAAGTGTGGAACCATCACCAACCCAAGACCCACACGCTTCCGAAGAACAAAGTGAAGGCCCTCAACCTCATGAACAAGATCAAGGGCAAGATCAACCTCAAGATGGTGTTGAACCTCCAAGTGAAGCCCAAGGTCAAGTTCTCTCCTCCGAGCAAGTTCAAGATCAAGAGCAACCTCAAGATCAAGAACAATCTCAAGACGACGCTCAAGATGATCAAGTTACCGCTCCTCAACTCACTCCCGAGGAGGAATTGGAGCGTCGTGCCGCCAAGATTGCATCCAAGCTCACTACCAAGGGCCATCTCATGATGAATGTGCTTGGAAGCATCCGAAAGGGGGTAAGCACTCATAGACAATTAGCAAACTATTGTGAACATCACGCGTTTGTCTCTTGTGTTGAACCCCAAAAGGTCTATGAGGCGCTCGAGGATCCGAATTGGCTTAATGCCATGCATGAAGAACTCGGCAACTTCAAGCACAACAAGGTGTGGAGATTGGTGCCAAGGCAACGGGGAATCATAATATCATTGGAACCAAGTGGATATTCAAGAACAAGCAAGATGCTCATGGTATTATCGTTCGCAACAAGGCTCGATTGATAGCACAAGGCTACTCCCAAGTCGAGGGTATCGACTACGGTGAAACCTTTGCTCCCGTTGCTCGCCTTGAATCCATTCGCATGTTGATTGCTTATGCTTCTCATCATAACTTTAAGTTGCAACAAATGGATGTGAAGAGTGCTTTTCTTAACGGTCCTATTAATGAGTTGGTGTATGTCAAACAACCCCCCCGGTTCGAGGATCCCTATTTCCCCGATCATGTGTACCAACTCGATAAGGCACTCTATGTCCTTAAACAGGCCCCACGTGCGTGGTATGACCACCTTACCGAGTTGTTGCAAGACCGTGGGTTTGAAATTGGGAAAATCGACCCCACTCTTTTTACTAAGAAGGTCAAAGGGGAGTTGTTTGTGTGCCAACTATATATTGATGATATTATCTTTGGTTCCCCTAACAGAGCTTTCAATGAGGAATTTGCCGCTCTCATGACCTCAAAGTTCAAGATGTCCTCGATGGGAGAGTTGAAGTTCTTTCTCGGGTTCGAAGTCAAGCAAAGAAGAGAAGGAACCTTCATCAACCAAGCCAAATACACTCAAGACATGCTCAAGATATTCAAGCTAAGTGATGTCAAGCCGGCTTCCACTCCAATGCCCGTCAAATGCCAACTTGACATAGATCCCAATGGTAAAGCGGTGGATCAAAAGGTAATCTCTCCATTTTTATATACAAGGCCACAAACTCGTATTACAGGTACCAAGGTAAATTTAATGCATACTTTGCAAGCCAACTTTTCTTTTTGTTTATTGGGATCATTAATACATATCATGCATGCAAGGAAACCAAGTGGAGGAAGTAGCTAGTGTCATTATGATGGTATGCATGCAAGTATTAAACAGGTTGCTAGTATGAGGAAACATCATTAATTCTTTCCTCAATTACTGTTGGTGGCCTTGTATAGATGCAAAACGTATATTCCATAGTGGCCTTGTATAAGTAAATGGAGGGAGTATATGGCTCCATGATTGGCTCCTTGCTTTACCTTTGTGCATCTAGACTGGATATCATGTTGAGTGTGGGAATTTGTGCACGGTTTCAAGCCGCACCTAAGGAAAGCCACTTTGTGGCGGTCAAGCGAATCTTTCGATATTTGGCTCATACCCCAAACTTTGGCTTATGGTACCCAAGAGGAGCAAACTTCAATCTTGTAGGCTATTCGAACTCTGATTGGGTGGGAGACAAAGTGGATTGGAAGTCCACGTCCGGAGGGTGCCAATTTCTTGCTGCTCTTTGGTGAGTTGGTCTTCTAAGAAGCAAAGTTGTGTGTCTTTCTCATCCACCGAAGTGGAATATGTGGCCGTCGGCAGTTGTTGTGCACAACTTCTTTGGATGAGGCAAACTTTAAAGGATTACGGTGTCATTTATGACAAAGTGCCTCTTTGGTGTGACATTGAAAGTGCCATCAAGATTTCTCTCAACCCGGTGGAACACTTCAAGACGAAGCATATTGAGATTCGGTATCACTTCTTCCGGGATCATATTAGGCGAGGGGAGATAGAGCTCAACTATGTCAACACTCATGATAACCTTGCAGATATCTTCACGAAGCCCTTGGATGAAGCAAGATTTCACGAGTTAAGGCATGAGCTAAATATCATTGATTCGAGCAATGTGGCTTGAACCTTTGCCATCCCTCCATACTCATTGTGATGTCTTGTTTAGGTGTAGGCATGGACATAGGGGGAGTGTTGTTCTCTCAATGAACTCTCCCTCCCCCCATTATGCATAAATTTTCATTAGCCATTTTTGATGGTACTTGTGCTTCAAAGACGAGTTTTGGTCTTGGGCCCAAGGTTAAAATCTTCGCGGCGCCATACCTCTTGACTCAAACATAGGTGGCCTCGACCACCGCCCTCTCTTGAAGAGGTGTGTGTTTCTTGTCCTCTCGCTGGTGTTTTTGTTGCTTTGCGTTTGCTCTCTCTTCTTGCCGTTTGTTTTTCCTTTTTGAGCTAAGCCTTTTGTGTCTTGTCTTTGGGTCTTGGCTGGGCGGTACTACCGCTGGTGGTGCGCGGTACTACCGCTTATGATGACAAGAAGTACTACTGCTACCCGAGCGGTACTACCACTGCGGGGCGAGACTACCACTGCGGGGCGGGACTAGGGGGTTATGTCGGGGCAGGGGGAGGTTTCTTCTCCCCCATAACCATTCACACAACCCTCTCACTCCCCTCGTCTCTCTAGCACCGACTCCCGCGGGAGGGCTCCGGCGGGCTGCCGTCTCCGGGCCGTCCCTCTCCATTCCCTTCGGTGGAATCGATACCCACCCCATCCTCTTGCCATGAATGCCAGTATTGCCCCCATTCCCTTTCTCTTTGTGCCTAGATTTTAGATCTAGTGTTTAGGGGCAATAGTTGATGCATCCCTCGATTTTTGGCTAAATCAAGGCTTGAGTAGGTTGGAGAAGGCGACTAGACTATTTGGATTGATACTTGGTAGGAGTATTTTTGAATTTGGCATCCCGGTAGTGCCGGATTTGACCACGGCAGTAGGGAACCACCCTTCCCCCGCCTCGAGCGGTACTACCGCCCCCTTGGAGCGGTACTACCGCTAGGGTGGTACTGCCGCTTACTGATCGCGGTACTACCGCCGGATGCCCACTTCCATCATATTTTGCCGTTTTTTGATCCATGTTGGTTTGTTTGGTGGCTTATGCTCATTTTTTCTTGTTGTTCCTTGTGTCTGTGTGTCTGGTTCCAGGTGATGATCCTTCTGAGCAACATGTGCGCCATGTCAACCCCGGGCGTTCAACTTCCAAGCGCTACCGCACCTCTAAGACAGCGGCTGCCTCATCAAGTGTTCCTCCTCCTCCTCAACCGAAGAAGAAGAGTGCACACAAGCCCAAGCCTAGGGCCAAGTCTGTGACAGAGATGTCTGCAAAGGAGTTCTGGGAAAGGCGCCGGCGGAACCCATATACGGAAGATCAAGAACCCAATTTGGTCAACCGCCCTTTCTGGAACCGCTTTCAGTGGGCCATCTTCTTTGATGTGATCAAAGCTAAGAAGAATCACTATGTTGATGTTCGGACCATCGACACTGACTACATGGAGAAGGATCCCGCCTATTTTGGCGAAGCCCTAGAGATGTGTTCTCAGCTGAACATTCTCAGGATCATGCAGTTCAACAAGGACTTTGATGCTGATTTGGTGGCTCAGTTTTATGCCACAGTCCATCTTGGAACAGATGAGGAAAGAACTCTGACATGGATGACAAATGGCAAACTGCTTTCTGTCACGTGAAAGGCCTTCATGGAGTTACTTGGAGTTTAAGATCACGGTCTTGAGAAACTAGTTGGCTTTCGCCCTCACTAACAAGCAATCTCTCTGGCCATACTATACTTTGAAGATTAACCCAGAGACTCAGAAGGAGACCCATGAGCTGCCTGCTTTTCTGGACATACTCCATCGCATCTTCAGGGAGACCCTCTTTCCTCGCATTGGAAACTTGGATATGGTACACTCTTTTCTCGTGGGCATGCTTCTTTTCTGCCAGCATGAGAAGGAAGAAAACACTAGAGAATCCTTGGATATCTCTCATGTCATGTGGTCTGAACCGGTCTCCACCATACCTGAGCGCAAGTGCCCTATCTACGGACCGTTTATCATGTTGCTTATTGAGAAGGCCTGGGCGCATGTTTATCCTAATGTGGTGCTGGAGACTGGGGAGTTAGTTTCTCATGAGATCAAGTGTCTAAGGAAGAAGGAGAACTGGGGCACCTCGGCTCCGAGGTCTGGGATTCCGCCTGGAGCTGCTGACATGGAGACAGAGGCTGATGCCGATGATGATGATGACTATGAGCCCTCTGGAGCAGAGCCCTCATGGGCAAAGAAGCTCAAGAGCAAGATGAAGAAATTCTTCTGCATGGAGTCTCATGGTCAGTACATGACCCATGTGTCTGAAAAGAAGGCCAGGAGCCGTCACAAGGAGATCATGCGTCAGTTGGGTGCGACCGTTGCCAGCGGATCTGAGGGCAAGATCACTAATGAGGAGTGGGTTCAGCAACATTGCCCGTGGACCGATTTAGACACCGAGTAGTTTCCTACTAATGATGGCAATGCAGACGATCCCGCTGGGATGTGATGATGGAGATCCTTAGTTTGCTATCACCTGGAGCCGTAGCAGCGCTCTTTGCCTTTTGGGTGTCTCGATGCCAAAGGGGGAGAGAGTTTAGGGATTTGTCGTTGTCGAGTTGCGAGCGTGTGTTTTTGTGGCTTGTTTGCTTTGCTTGTCTTTCTCGCAAACTTTTTCCTCGTCTGTTGCGCTTGTTCGGTTTGTGCTTGTGAGACCTGGTACCTTATCATATGGTGTGAGACATATGCTACCTTATCCTTTTATTATCTAGCTTGTCGAGTACCTTGGTAGTATGTGAGTTGCATGCTTATCCTGGTATATACTTTGCTCACTCCTACTCTTATGCATCCGAGCCTTATATGTTCCATTACTTGTTGCTATTTCTGTCAGACTATAAAATATAGGAGGAGTATTGATCCTAATGTGTGTGCTTTGCATTCCAAAGGCACCTCTAATTAGGTGAACACATTCAGGGGGAGCTCCCTCTATATTTTTTAGTTTTGGGATTCATTTACTTTCTTGTCTTTCCTTTGTGCAAATCCCGTGTTGTCATCAATCCACCAAAAAGTGGGAGATTGTTAAGGCATGTCTCTCTCTAAGTAGTTTTGGTGATTGATGACAACGCCTTTGCGGACTAATCGTGTGCATTGAGTATTTCAGAGATTCATCCTTTGGCACGAGACAATTCCTTCCCCTCGGAGTTTTATGCGAAGACGGTGTGGCTCTTTCATTTCAGTTTTGGTGGACTTGTTTCGTAGGAGTCACCGTACTATCAAGAGGGGGTCCGCATTAGATAGGCTAGGGTGGAATCAACATGTACACATCCCCTTTGCACCCACTGAGCCTTCCCGCTTCGATGGAGGGTCATGAGGGAGTCCTGGATTAAGGGGTTCTCGGGCGTCCGGACTATGTAACCTGGGCCGGACTGATGGGCTGTGAAGATACAAGACCGAAGACTCTCTCCCGTGTCCAGATGGGACTCTCCTTGGCGTGGAAGGCAAGCTTGGCGCCCGGATATGAAGATTCCTTTATCTGTAACCGACTTTGTACAACCCTAGTCCCCTCCGGTGTCTATATAAACTGGAGGGTTTAGTCCGTAGGGGTAATAATAATCATAGAGGCTAGACTTCTAAGGTTTTAGCCATTACGATCTTGTGGTAGATCAACTCTTGTAACACACATATTCATCAAGATCAATCAAGCAGGAAGTAGGGTATTACCTCCCTAGAGAGGGCCCAAACCTGGGTAAACATCGTGTCCCCGGTCTCCTGTTACCATCGACCTTAGACGCACAGTTCAGGACCCCCTACCCGAGATCCGCCGGTTTTGACACCGACATTGGTGCTTTCATTGGGAGTTCCGCTACGTCCTCACCAAAAGGTTTGATGGCTCCGTCAATCATCTACAACAATGCAGTCCAGGGGAGTTTTTTCTCCCCGGACGGATCTTCATATTCCGCGGCTTCACACTGCGGGCCAACTTGCTTGGCCATCTAGAGCAGATCGACAGCTACGCCCCAGGTCACCAGATTAGTTTCGGAAATCTGGATTATGTCGCTGATCTCCGAGGAGACTTGATCTTCAAAGGAATCACGCCTCCTACTTCCGCTCTGGCCTTAGATCCAGAGCGTATCGCCAGGTCCGAAGACGGGCTCTCTGAGCTCACCGGACTGTCTGCGACCATTAGGCCCATTATGGAGGAACCAAAGGAAGTGGTGTCGCCGGCAGCCATTATGGAGCCGGACCCTTCTCCGGACACTGGCTCCGAATTCTCGGAACCAGCGTCGTGTGAGTTTGGCCAAGAGGTTTCCCTCTCGCCGTACTCCACGGGCTCTCTTCTCTCGGGCCAAACCTCGCCTTTAAGTGAAGCTCTGGACTTAATGTGATCCCTTGTCATTACAAAGGAGCAACATCCGAACCAGGCCCAGCCCGGACTAGGGGCTGAGAGTAGGGAATTTTTTGTCCCACCCACCACCCACTTCATAGCCACTGTCGAAGACTTAACTGACATGCTCGATTACGACTCCGAAGACATCGACGGTATCGACGACGATGCCGGAGAAGAGCAGACCCAAAACCCGCCGTCCACCGGACGCTGGTCGACCACTTCTTCGTATGACATATATATGGTGGATACACCCAAAAAGGGTGACGACCATAACAAGAAAAAACCCAGTCGAGGATATACCTCCTGAGACACGATCAAAACGCGACGTCCGCGACGCTGCTCTAAATCGCACCGTGGAAAAGAGAGCAACACCGGCACCGGAAAAAACAACACTCCGGACGATGCCAAAGACAAAGAAGACCCCGTCGAGCCAACCTCTGAACAGGACGATAGGGAAGACGGGCAAGTCAGCCCTAATGAACAGGCCATAAACGAAGACTCGGAGGATAGTAACTATCTTCCACTCTCTGAGGATGAGGGGAGCCTCGGCGACGAAGACTTTATCGTGCCTGAGGAACCCGTCGAGCAAGAGCGCTTTAAGCGCTAGCTAATTGCCACTGCAAGGAGCCTGAAAAAGAAACAACAGCAGCTTCAAGCTGATCAAAATCTGCTCAACGATAGATGGACTAATGTCCTAGCAGCCGAGGAATACGGCCTCGAACGGTCAACCAAAAGTTACCCGAAGTGCAAATTGCTACCTCAATTCGACGACGAGGCGCCTGAGCCCGTACCATCAGCGCGTAACGCGGCTGACCGACCACCGCGTGGCCAGGACAAAGCAGCAACTCAAGCCAAACACCAGCCAGTACCACCTCGCGGTAAGGGCAGAGACATGACAGCCCGGGGTCATACATATGACCCGCGGCAGGACCTGGATAACAGAGCAGGTCAGACCAGATCGATCTTCGGATCACGAGGGCGTGCCCTAACGCGCGACGACAGCCATCTAGCCAGACGTGACAAACACAACCACGCCCGGGCCGAACACCACAGACGAACTCCATCCGAGCTACGTCACGACTTGGCCCGATATAGAGGCGCCGCACACCCCTTTGCTTCACCGATGAAGTAATGGAACACGAATTCCCGGAAGGGTTTAAACCCATGAATATCGAATCATACGACGGAACAATAGATCCCGCAGTATGGATTGAAGATTTCCTTCTCCATATCCACATGGCCCGCGGTGATGACCTCCACGCCATCAAATACCTCCCACTAAAACTAAAGGGACCAGTGCGGCACTGGCTAAACAGCCTCCCTGAGAACTCCATTGGCAGCTGGGAAGACTTGGAAGACGCCTTCCGTGATAACTTCCAAGGTACATATGTCCGGCCTCCGGACGCCGATGACTTAAGTCACATCATCCAGCAGCCCGGGGAGTCAGCCAGAAAGCTCTGGACTAGGTTCTTAATTAAAAAGAACCAAATTGTCGATTGTCCGGACGCCGAAGCCCTCGCGGCATTTAAACATAGCGTCTGAGATGAGTGGCTAGCCCGCCATCTCAGTCAGGAAAAACCAAAATCCATGGCTGCCCTTACCGCTCTGATGACCCGCTTTTGCGCGGGAGAAGACAGCTGGCTCGCTCGTAGAAGCAACAACACTGTTTATCCGGGCACTTTCGAGGTTCGATATGGCAACGGCAAGCCACGACGCAATAAACACAAGCGTCGAAATAGTAATGAAGGAGCGCAAGACACGGTGGTCAACGCCAGATTCAGCGGTTCCAAACCCGGTCAACGGAAAAGGCCATTCAAGGCAAACAGAGACGGACCATCCAATCTAGACAAAATACTGGATCGGCCCTGCCAGATTCATGGCACCCCCGTTAAACCAGCCAATCACAACAACAGAAGCTGTTGGGTCTTTAAACAAGCCGCGAGGCTTAATGCCGAACACAAGGGGAAGGGGCCGCCCAGTGACAGCGATGACGAAGATACTCGCCAACCGAACACCGGGGGTCAGAAGCAATTTCCCCCCGAAGTAAAAACAGTGAACATGGTATACGTGACGCACATCCCTATAGGGGAGCACAAGCGTGCACTACGGGACGCCGACGCCATAGAGCCAACCGCCCCAAAATTACGCCAATGGGCGGCCTGCCCGATCACTTTTGATCGCAAGGACCACCTAGCCAGTATCCGTCACGAGGGTTCGGCAGCTCTGATCCTCGATCCAATTATCGATGGGTTCCATCTCATGAACGTCCCTATGGACAGCGGCAGTAGCCTTAATTTACTCTATCAAGACATTGCCCGCAAAATGGGCATTCCTCTTCAAGAATCAAGCCCACCACAACTACCTTCAGGGGCAGTACCCGGCATAGAAGCTCACTGCACGGGCTCAATAACATTGGAAGTCGTTTTGGTTCGCCGAACAACTTTCGAAGCGAAGGCTTGACCTTCGATATTGTCCCGTTCCACAGTAGCTACCATGCACTACTCGGACGAGCCGCTTTTGCTCGTTTTAATGCGGTCCCACCTTATGCCTATCTCCAACTTAAGATGCGCGGTCCACACAGCGTCATCACGATAAACGGAAATACGGAATGCTCTCTCCGTACAGAGGAACATACTATGGCCACTGCGGCCGAAGTGCAAAGGAGACATATCAAGCCGCGTATCTCGTCGGCCATCAAGCCGCCGGTCTCTATTGAACAGGACCGATCAATCTCAGAGCTGGATTAGCAGTTCGGCCTTCATCGTCCGCCCCATATAGCCGCGAAGTTTGTACCGTGCATACATAATTATGCACTTAAAATACCCTGGTCATCGGCGGAGGCACAATACGGACAGACCTACAATACGGTCCGCATCCTCATAGTCTTTTCCTTTTTCTAACTATTTTTATCTTTTGCCACAGGTGACTATATTTGCTGAGAAGTCCTTTAACCAAGGCAAGGCAGCGCAGACGTGCGACAGGAGGTCCAAATGCTTTTTGTAGACCACACTCTTTATTTCAAACCTGTAAAGTGCCCCTTTTTCTCAGCTTTCGACCCCCGACATGTTAAATAGCCTTGGTAGTAGCAAAGATCGCGCTTGGCGTATCATTCAAATGCCAGTCAAGATCACCCGTATTCAGTATTTGCTTTTCTCAAAGAACTGAATTTTGCTTCTGTGGTTATTTCACGCACGCACCTCGGCATATATTGCCACGGGCTCGATATGGCAACATATGAGTTGCCGACAAGTCCGAACAGCTTTATAGCACACTTCGGCGTCACGAGTTTGGCCTTATATGCATCAGCTCCGAATCATGTCTTTGGTCAATAGTTGGGTTGCCCGGCTCCTGTGCTTACTACCTTACGTTCCGCTCTATCGGCTAAGGTAGTAAAGGGAGAACTACTGCGATTGTGTCCTGGTTCGTCCGGATGAGCACCTCAGTAGAGAAAGCCGAAAACTAACTGTCATGATGCGGCGAGAGCTGGTCAACCACTCGATGACTCGCTGGAATCTTCGCGATTCCTTCCATATTACACGAAGGACCGTTCTTCTGGTCATGTATGTAAACGCACCGTATTCGGATAACCGCGTACATACCGGGGGCTATATCGTAGACCCACCGTCCAACTCCTATGGCTAAGTGAAAGTGTTAAAGCCCTATAGCCCGATTGCCTGGTTCGCCGCATTGACACCTCCTTAATGGACCAAGACGTTGGGTCAAGAGTGATCAAGTGCTTTTCCTAACACCCCCGTATTATATGCGAGGGGGCTGAAGCCGACGACTGATAAACTTTCAGATTATACAAGAAACGGCCGCACAGGAGGAACCAAAACTTTCAGGCAAAAGTATAAAAAACATAGCCTTAATATATCACAATATTGTTTTTACAATTTCGGTACATTTCACTCGAACATCGTATCCTTCGAGCACTGACCCTCTATCAAGCAGGCACCATCTAGGACATCCTCAAAATAATGCTCTGGCGTGTGATGGTCCTCGCCCTTGGGTGGACTCTTCGCTGCAATATCGGTGGCCTTCATCTTCGCCAGTACGTCTTGACGCAGGCAAAGGTCATCCGTGCACCTTCAATGCACGATGACCGCTTAACGACATTGATACGCGGCACCGCATCAACAAGTCGCTGAACCAAACCGAAATAACTATTCGGAATTGGCTCAGTCGGCCACAGTAGGACCACGACGTCCTTCATGGCAGATCCGGATATCTTGTGAAGCTCGGCCCACTAGGCCATCTGTTCGTTCAGCAACAGCGGACGCTTTGCACTACAAAAAAATACACTTCCGTGATGATACGTGTTTGTCACAGTAGGTCGCGTTTTTGTCATGCATGTACATCCATGACGATTTTATGACAGAATCAAGATAGTCATACCTGTGCTGTCGTAGAAGTGTTCCATGACATTACCAAAATTATCATCACGGAAGTGTGCACTTCCATGACGATAAATCGCGCGTCACAGAAGTGCTTTCGTCAAGGGTGACCGACACATGGCATCCACCGTAACGGATCGCCTTTAAGCTATCGGGTCGGGTTTTGGATCCGATAACCCGTTAACAGCCCCGACCAATGGGGATTTTCCACATGTAAAATCATCATTGGCTGGAGGAAACACGTGTCGGCTCATAGTTGGGACAGATGTCATCCACTCATTGGACAGAAGGCGCCTATGATACGTCGACACGTGGCACGGCCCAACAGAGGCCCATTCCTGTGAAAAGGCCGGCCCGTTTGACTTGGTCAAAAGGTGGCGGGCCAGCCCAAAGCCTGTTAACGGCCTGTTCGCATATAGCCCATTTACAGCCCGCTAACCCAAGGCCCGTTACGCCCTATCCGAATTAGGCCTAGTAGCGTCATTTGGGCCATCCAATATGATTCCAGCCCGTTTTCACTTCTGGCCCATGTATGGCCCATGACGTCTTTCGGCCCATATGAGGCCCTATGTAACTCTTGGCCTATTAACGGCCCGTGGTGAAACTGGCCCGTAATGAATAGTGTATCACTTTACACCCATTAACGGCCCGTGGTGAAACTGGCCCGTAATGAACAGTGTATCACTTTATAACCATTAACGGCCCGTTATTCCGTTGGGCCGTTTCCAGCCCATGTTATCTTTCGGCCTTCTCAGAGCCCATTTATTCTTGGGCTCATTTCCAGCATTCGTTTACTTACGACCCGTTACTATGGGCCAAATTCAGCCCCGTGGTTACATCGGCCCGTTTGTGGTCCGTTAATACGTTGGGCCGTTTTCATAGCGTCATCAAATACGACCTATTAACGATGGCCCGTTATGGTCATACGGCCCATATAAGGCCCATTGATGATACGGCCCGTAGAAGGCCCATTGTTTCTACGGCCCGTAGAAGGCCCATTGTTTCTACGGCCCGTAGAAGGCCCATTGTTTCTATGGCCCGTAGAAGGCCCATTGTTTCTACGGCCCATAGAAGGCCTACTATTTCTACGGCCCATAGAAGGCCCACTGTTTCTATGGCCCGTAGGAGGCCCAGTGTCACTATAGTAAATATTAGCCCATGGTTATTGTGGCCTAGTTTTAAAAAGAACTGCACTGACTACAAGCAAACAAATAAACAAGACAACAAGGAAATAAATAAGCAAGCAACTTATGCTAGGCTATCACGGCTATTACACATATTACATCCACTGGGCATCAAAGTTCGCCACCAGTGCAAATATAGGGAACAAATCAGCATATCATATACACTGGTTGTCAAAGTTGGCGACCAGCGCAAATAAACGCCGCAGCAAAACAAATCTAGAACTGAAACCACTTCAGAAGATCTCAAGAAACAATATCCTGGGTACCCATAATGCTGGCAAGATGCTTAGCAAGCTTATTAACCTTCTCTTGTTTGGCGCTTAAATCCTCCAGCGCTTGCTGTTGCACCAGAAAATATGCATCTGAATTCTGCAGGGACTTCCTCAGTCCTTCAGCTTCATGTCGCAGCACATCTGATCGATGTCTTTCAACTTGAAGTTGAGACTCAAGAAGACGAACTGATTCAGGCAGCGAGTTCGAAGAGCTTGTGCCAGCAGTAGTAGCGAGTAACTCGAACACTACATCAAGACAGGACTTTTGGGTTCCCTCACTGTCGTCAAGATAGTTTTTATCAGCTTTCTTGGAGACCAACAGGGATGTCTCACTATCTTGAACCTTACCTGCATTACTTCCTTTACCATTGGATAACGCGGTACTATTCTCCAATATTTTGTCCGCATTCTAAAAGAGAAACAAGCAGACACATCACATGTTTACCATGTTGTATATGAAACTCATTTTGGTAAATGAGTTCAGTTCAGTAGTAAAGTGGACAGGATAACAGCATGAAACAAACATCTATCTATGTACCATGGTCACTTTATGGTCTATATCATTCTAGTTTTTGTTGCCAAATCAAGATAGAGACACAGTTCAAATAATATTTGTTCAAGACAAAGCAGAATAGACAGAATATAAGTCTGGGTAACTATAGAGCAATAACAACACTTGTAATGTGCATGACATGAGAACATAACTGTTTATTCAATTGAAACTGAAATCAACATAGAGCAGGTTACAACAGCAAACCAGTTAAAGAAACAGGTTTAAAACATACCTGTTGCGCAATTGGAGTTTCAATTCCATCCTTCAAATTTGAAAATAGTTGGTATGAGTAAATACAGTAATGCAAGAGCAAAGGAGTATGAACCATAGCTACAGAACCTAACCTAAGAACAAATCTTCTTCTCCTTTAAGCGTTGAGTTGGGATTCGGAGTGGTGGTCCTCGTGCTTTGGGCACTGCAGTTCCCTTACTAACTGCTCGTGTTTGGGTGCTCTGTGGTGGAGACGGTGCTGTGTCAACTGGAACTGGGTTACTATCTGCCGGGGTTGGGGTTAGAAGGGGTGTAGCTGGTTCTCTGTCCAACTGGGTAGGGGTACAATCTGCAAGAGTGTGGGTTATGTGTGGTGGATCTGGTCCTTGGGCAAGTACAACCGTGGTTCTATCTGCATCAACTGATAGCACTATCTTTTCTGAAGACCGTGTTGTTACTCCCTTAGATACTGCCATCGCGCTCTCCAATTGAAATGGCTGATAAACAAGAAAAGTAATTGAAAGTATAGACATTGTATGATAGACAGGTGCAATGGATAGTGGGGAATAAAAGAGGGCATGAAATAATTCATATTTATGTTGTCTAACCAAACAGGATAGCATGACACAATTTCACATATATGATGTCTAACTAAACAGGATAGCATGACACAATTTCACATTATGATGGCTAACTAAAAAAGATGGAAAGACATAGTTCAAAATATGGGACTATGTAAACAGGATGGCATGACATAACTATATAATGTGTTTATTAAATAGGTTGGCATGCCATAATTCACATACATTCACGGATAGAATGCCATAATTCAAAATATGATGACTGTAAACACTAAACAGGATGAGATGATATAACTATATGATGTCTTTATTAAATGGGTTGCCATGCCATAATTCAGATATATGATGTGTATGTACTATGTAAACATGATGGCATGATATAATTCAAATATATGATTTATATAGTAAGCAAGTAAGCAGATGGCAATCCATATATGATGTAAAAACTAAGCAATGCAAGACAACATGCATGACATGGGTAATATAACCCTGCCAAGTTTGAGCATAGACCTCAGGGGGGAAATAGGACTGGTCATCAGTCTCTGAATCCTCCTCTGAGGAGCTCTCTGTAACCAGCAAGATGTCTGCTTCAGCAGGTAGCATTGTCTGCTCTGAATACCTTGTTTTCACTCCAGATACTTCCATCACCGCTTCAAATGGCTGTTGCACAGGAAGAGTAGTTGAATATACAAACGTTGTCGACAAATGGAACACGTAATACAAAAAAATGATAGCATGATATAATTCACATACATGATGATTGGCTAAACAGCATGGCATTGCATAATTCACATATATAATGCCTTTGCAACAAGATAGCATTGTATAATTCACATATATAATGTCTTGCAACAAGATGGCAGTGCATAATTCACATATATGGTAATTAGACACTGAACAGGTGGCATTCACACAAAGCATGTCTAAACTAATCAAATGACATAGCAATGCGAGACACCATACGCACGATATGAGCAACATAACCCTGCCAAGTTAGAGCATACACCTCGGGGGGAATAGGACTGGTCATCTGTCTCTGAATCCTCCTCTGAGGAGCTATCTGTAACCAGCGAGATATGCGCTTCGTCAGATAGCATAGTCTGCTCTGAAGACCTTGTTTTCACTCCAGAATTTGCCATCACCGTGTCAAATGGCTGATGCACACGAAGAGCAGTTGAATGTACTAACATTGTTGACAAATGTAATATGTAACGAAAAACAAAGGATGGCCTGATATAATTTACATATAAGATGACTGGCTAAGCAGGATGGCATTGCAAAATTCACATATATGATGCCTGGCTAAACAAGATGGTGTTGCATAATTCACATAAATGATGAATAAACTAAACAGATGGCATTCGCACAAAGGATGTCTAAACTAAGCAGATGACATATTTGATGTATAAAGTAAGCAATGCAAGACACCATATGCATGATATAACCAACATCAGCATGCCAAGTTAGAGCGAAGACCTCAGGGGGTAAATAGGAGTTGTCTTCTCCTTCTGAATCCCCCTCAGAACAGATATCTTCCTCTCGATTACAATCCGAAATGCGTGGAGGGGGGCTGCCTTTGCGCCTACCATGGAGCGACGTCTGCATGAAATTTTATTGCCACGCAAGGCTCGTCTCTTTTGCTCTACATGTTCAGTTCCATTGTTTACAATAACTGTCATGCATAGGAATAAAACATAGTGAGATTATGTAAGGAGTGCATGCAGAAATCCAGAGTGATGGTATCAACCTGTGGATAGACCCAAAACCAATAATAGCATGCAGATAATGGCTTCAGTTTAAAAATACAGATAATGGCTTCTTTACTGTTTGTTTCCCACCCAACATGAAACTCATAGTAGACACCGGAGATTAACAAGATAGTAGATAGATACTATTGATAGCGGCCCCGATATGTACCCCACAACCATTTAAAAACTCAAGTTCGACCATTAGTTTGGAGCCGACTCAGAGTCTAGTCGGTGAACAGGACAATAAAGTAGCATGTAATATTAAGCGATGCATAACGTAAGCAGACACGAAAGAGTGCGACCTCTCTTGCGGACCCGTGTAGTCCTCGAGGTCATCTGCTCGGTTGATGATGGTAATGCAGTTTTCATGGCTACCAGCGGCGGGGAAGAAGATCTGAGGCGGCAAAAGACAGTCTGGAGGCTGGATCCCTGCTGTGCTAGACCCTTCTGTCGTTGGAGCAGCTGAGTTGGGGTGGACGACGGCGCAGCAGGAGCGGGACAAACCACGCAAGGTTTTCTTTGACAACTATCTGTAAGAGAAGTAATTATGTAAGGGCTCGTTTGAATTGGAGGATTCCAACAATGTAGGGATAGGAAATAGACAGGAATAGGATAGGAATGCATGTGCAAAACAGAGAATTTAAAAACACAGGATTTCTGCCAATCTGGGTGTTTGATTCACAACAATTGGAAGATCACAGGATGCAAAGAAGCATGGTGAGATTAAGTCAAACCACAAGAAAATGTACGGTTATAATGCTATTATGCTACTATCTCTTAGTCTTGTGCTTCATGAATAGGAATTTGAAAAGGAGGACAAGTGAAAATTAAAATTCCTACGTTTTTTCTTTCAAGGAGACACTAAAGGAACAAATCCGTGTGCTCAGTGGACAATATATATAACATGTAGAGTAAAAAGGAGATGCAACAAGTGTACAACCTCTTTGGCGAAGCCATGTCGATCTCAGCGTGATTGGGTTGGCCGGTGAGGATGCTCCGGCTGACTTTGCTGTCGGAGGAGGGGAAGAAGATCTTAGGCGTCTGGAGATGGAGCCCGAGGTACTGCTTCGCTGTGATGGAGGGTTTCGTCGTTGGAGCAGCTCCGGTGAGTTGTACGACGCCGAGGCTGAAGCAGGACAAGAGAGACAACGAACAACGTTAACCTGAGTGGAATTCTAATAGCATCTCCAATACATGACGTAAAATACATAACCACAAAGTGCTAGATGTAAAATACATCAGCCGCTCGTCTCTGAACTTAACTGTCGAAACTGAACTTAACTGTCGAAACTGAACTTAACTGCCAAAACTGAACCTAACTGTCCAAATTGAATTTTGCTGTCGAAACTGAATTTTTCTATCACAACTGAATGCACTAGCAAGGTGAGGCTACACGTCGGTCGACTGACTTTTTCATCTCTAGTCAGTTGATTTTGCAGCCGTTGGATACAAAATCAAGGGCCTGCGGTTCATCTTCAACATCCACCCCCCTGAGCCGCCAGCCACCACCGGCCAAACAGCAGCCCCTCGCCGCCCGCGGCCGGCGGTGCGCCGCCCCGCCCACCCCGAAAACACTCCCCACCACTGGTCCGCCGCCGCCCTGGCCATCCCTCTAGGCCCCCCATGCCGATCTTTTTCTCCGATGATCCCCACGCCACTGCCCCGCCACCGCCCCGCCACCGCCGGCGACCACCGCCCCCATCCTGAACCCTAAGATAGATAGTGGGGTACCTCTCAGGCGAGCCCCCCTCCCCACTGCGGCTGCTTCTTCCTTCACCCCGGCGAGCCCCCACCCCCTTGGAAATCGACTGACCCAAAAGGTCGATTCAGTCGACTGAAGTGTAGCCAAATCGGAGCAGCATCGCAAGCAAGAGCAAGAGCGAGAGCAGCAACGCGAAGCAAGAGCAATAGCAAGAGCAGACCAGGCAGGGGACCAAGAGCAAGAGCAGAGCAGCAGCGCGAGCGAGAGCTAAAGCAGCAACAGCTCCTACTGATGTGGACATCGCCGCCAAGGGAGCGACGCCGTGGAGGAAGTGGCCGGCGACGCCGCCATGGATGGAGCCGCGCCGTGTCGGCTCGGGACCGAGCGCCGGCAGCACCGTGAGATCGAATCAAGAAGAAAATGCGGCGATTAGTGTACAACCTCTTTGGTGGCGCCGATTAGGCCGCAACTTCATCCGAGGAAACGATGATGATGATGCTCTTCCGGTGGTGCAGGTGAAGACGGAAATGTGGGAATGGAGGTGGCGCGAAAGACGAGGGGAACGTCGGGGCAGCTCCTTGGAGGTGGAGGACGGGGTGGCTGAACCGGCGGGACGATGAGATCGACGATGGATCCTCATCCGGTACGGTGGATGAGGGACGTCGAGGTGTTGTTGTGGACAACGTCGTCGGGGAAGAGGCTCCGGCTGGGTGGCAGACGGAGCAGGGTGTGGGGTTTCGTCGCGGGTTTTTGCAGCCTCGGTGTACGAATGGGTGGGCGGATGGATGGCAGTGGGGAACCATGGCTTAGAGACGCGCTTGTCCGAAATGTGGGGTAAGTTACGAAAGTACCCCCCACCGATTTGAGGCGGTTCTTTCGGTTCAGGGTACCACGGGCATTTCACGTGTCGGGATTTCACAGGAGGTGGGAGTTTTCGCGCGCGTTGTAATTTCGGAATAGCAAGGCGCGGGTTGAGATGGAGGGAGTTGTCGGAGCACAACGAGACAAAGATATATCTTAAATATTTCGGGCTAACAAGGCGCGGGTTGAAATTTCCGGACAAGCCTAACGTGTACTGTACCAAATCAATGCGCACTACAAATGTCATTCAAAACTTTGAATTCATGTTATGTTCAATTAAAATATTTCGCTACGTGTATAATGCATGCAACCTACTACTCAAATGAACGTTTTAGTGCATTCCAAACGTATATACTACCGCTTCAATATGAACTAAATTTTTTGAATAAGATCTACAGTAATGATTGTTGTGAAGTCAAAGCATTTGAATTCATTTCTCTGTTTTAATAAGATCTACAATCATCATTATTGTCAAGTTAAACCATCGTTTGTGTATTATCTTCACAGCACACCACATGATCAGTATCGAGTTACATATGAACTATGTGTACTATATGAAACTCGAACTAGATTTTTTGAATCCACTTTATTTTGATTTCAAATCACATTACATTTCTAGCTCTAGCTAGATCTTCATAATCTAAACCATGTCTCATATGTATAATGTGTTTATCACATTATGTATGGTGCCCCGCCCCCTACGCTTACAAGTATTTAGATGTGAGTTGCAAACACCACACATTACCACAAATTCAAATAAAATGTGAGAATGTTCGATATATAGTATAGTTTAGATTGCTCGATATTTAGTTGTAAGCTGCAAACGCCGCACATTATCACAAATTCAAATAAAGTGTGAGATTGTTTGATGTATAGTATGGTTTAGATTGTTCGGCATTTAGCTGTGAGTTGCAAACGCCATGCATTATCACATTATGGTATAACATATGCACAGCACGTGTATCACCGCTATATTCATGCATGCAATGTTTAAAACACTATGATCTCCTATTCAAATATATGAATCCGCTTTCATATCAAATTATGCTCTTTGTTAGTCTCTTACACTCACACAATCCCCTAACCTTTGTAGCTACCACTAACTTTCTCTCGTGCATGCACACGCCCTCCTCGCCCTCCCCTCCCTCGGCATTCTATCCACCGGGCACATTCATTTTTTCCTTTAGGTCGTTCTCCCAGAGTCTCCACAACTCCTTTCCGACACACACCGATCGATAAACCTCTCCAGCGATGCCTGCCTACAGCATACACACACAGCTTCAATCTCCTCCTTTATGTGTCCTTGCCTCGTGTCTCTCATATGGTCAGACACACGTGTAAACTCTACCCCTCTTTTAATCGATCTCACAACCGCACACTCCTCCCCCTATCTAGCTAGTAGTTGGGCCTCTCGCACCACCTCCTAGCTCCATTCTCTCTGTCTATCCCTCTCGCTGGGCCTTATTTGCCTCTAACAAATGGACGTACACCGACCGATCTCTCGCTATACATATAGCCAGCTAGGTCCTTATAACTCGTTTTTACCCACACATCGATCGATCTACCTCATTAGTTGTGTCTCTCCCTTCCTCCGACAAACAACAATTGATCTACCGATCTAGTTAGGTTTGCTTACCAAACACATGGTTCCCCTTCATCATCCATGGATGCGTCCCGACAGATCTATCATGCACAGGCACACACAGAAACACATCCCCACTCTTATTGATAACATTGCAGTTCCACCCTCAGTTTGTCTAGTAGGCCTCTCCCAACATCTCCGAGAAGCAACTCCATCACCCATCCAGCACTCTACCTCTCTCCCTCCCTCTCCCTTCCTCTCTCTCTATCTCCTCTCTCTCTCTGTCCCATCATATTTCCCGTCCTTCAGTTATGTATGGATGTCGATCGATCTCCCTCATGACATAGCTGGGTCTCTCCTTCTCAACACATATACGAGTCGTTCTACCTCTATAGTTAGGCCTCTGCCTACCCCTCCCCCTCCCCCCCACACACCGATACATCAAGCGCTCTAGTCATGTCTCCCTGCCACACACAAACTTGACATGTGCCCTCTAATGTTCCGGTAGGCCAGTCGCCCTATATCTTTGACTTGCACACACACACACACACAATTTCGATGGCTCTCCTCATCGATCTCGCACCCACCCGTACTTGATCCTCTCTTCGGCTCTATCGATAGCTATGACCCCTCCCTCTCTTCTCGTGGATTTCCCGACCCTCTATGTATGATATGGACAGGCCTCCATTTCACACACATTGCATGCAAAAATTTGTTTGAGATGTCATCGACACATATTCCCACAAATAATTCACGAAATCAACCCCCACCCCACCCCCACCCCCACCACAAAACAAAAAACACTCACGAACGCGGTTTGTATCTCTCACACACACCCACGTAGGTGGGGGACGTGCACGAAGAGAAGAGGTGCATGCACGGCGCACGTACTCCCATTTCTTTCCCAACCACACCCGCGCGGGTACACGGTGGAGCTCATTTCTATACGAAAAAGTCAGCCCACGTGGTAATTTGGCACGTGTACTGGTTGTCCACTTGGTGGAGGGAGGATCGTCTACCACGGGTGAACAAACAAATTGCGACTTGACGCATTATGTTAAATTAAAAAAAGAGGAAAACCATGTGGGGCCTACCTTAGAGGCAAGGCTCTATACACTGGAGTACTTTTGATGTGTCCTGTCAACTCGCAGAACGAGGAGAAGCTTGCTTAGTACGCCGTCTCCCCTGCCCACGGGCGCGGTGGCTCGCAGGATGAGGTGAAGCTTGCTCCTCCCTCGCCCATGCGCGCGGTGGCTCACAGGACGAGGAGAAAAATTTACTACTCCCTCCGTTTACTCCTCATCTCTACTACCTTGGTTATAGAGATTATATCATATTGTTTGGAATATATATGTCCTTAGTAGATTTCAATATGAACTACTAGTACATACTCCAAACACTGATGTATATAGACGTATTTTAGAGTGTACATTCACTCATTTTGCTCCGTATGTAGTAGCACTCTCCCTCGCCCCTCGACCCTCGCCCACGTGGTGGATGTGCAGCAATTCATTCGGTCTCATATAGCCAGAACGATATATACTGCACTACCATTATTGCTTGACTTCCCGAAGAGGCGAAGAGCCAATCGCAAGGTTAATATTTTGGAGATGTCAAGTGCAAGGTTATAGGAGAACGAGTAGTAGGTGCCGCGTCATTTATAAATTTTTTTTTTCTTCAGTGGCACGTACGCAATATCATAGGTTCATATGGAGAGAAAAGGAAACCGCTCCACTATATACATAGTCAGGACGGGCCAGCCAACACGGTTGCTTGCTGGGGTTGCTCTCTTCACACTCTCTCGCACAAAACGACTGTGGCCACATCTCTAACATCCCGGTGGATCACGTCCTCTTGGGGAAGGGGTGGATGCTTAGTGTAGATGTGGTGGCCGTCGCCGACGGCGAAAACCCACTATCGGCACGTCCCGATCAGGGGTCCCCGCCGTTCTCTCTCACAAAGCCGGTGAGGTTGCCTTCATCCCTTGCTCACTGCCGCGACATGGGAAGTTGCCGCCTCCCGCCGCCCTCCTCAAGGTCGAGCTACGTCCCTTAGGTACAACTCCCTTTATAGCCGGCTTGCACCACTGCTCCAGCTGCCCACATCACTCCCTGTGGATATTTCTCTACTTCTTTGCCCCGCACATACCTGATACCTCTACTGGCTTCTACATATTGTATTTGTGATGAGTTTATGTCTCATCAACTAGTCCTAGTAATCTTATTCTAATCACGCTTCTTCAATTTCTTTGCCACAGGGATGCTCATCTCGATTTTGGTGAAACTGCACAAAATGATCCGATGGTCAAAAGGTTGCAAACTTCATTTATTAGGAAGCTCGAACGTTGCCAGCAAATTGAAGCCTGGTCAGGGTTCACGGTTCAAGGGCTAGGGACTGCATGGATCGTTTTTTTTCTTTAGCTGCCTCTGTTCCAAAATAAGTGTCAACTTTAGTAGTAGTACAACTTTGTACTAAAGTTTGCACAAAGTTGATACACTTATTTTGGAACAGAGGGAGTACATATTTGCTATGATCTGTCAATCATTGAGATGCAATAGCATGCATGTTAGTCTCCTTTATATTTGATGAAATGTTGCAACGGGCAACCTTGGACGCAAGATACATGTAACAGGAGCTGGAAGCTTCATAGCATTGTACAAATTTATCTTGCTGATAAATTACAATACGCACTAGTACTATACTAGTACTTCCTCCGTTCCTAAATATAAGTCTTTGTAGAGATTTCTCCATTAACCACATGCGGATGTATATAGATGCATTTTAAGTGTAGATTCATTCATTTTGTTCCGTATGTAGTTCCCACTATTAGGAATTATCTATCCTCTCCTTGAGCCACGTCATCAAAATTGACGTAGCCGTTAAATGAAGTAAATCAGTCATAATAGCCGTCTGATCTAGACGTTGAGAGGCTCAGCACTAAGCCACATGCAAGCATGCAGAAATACCGTGGAACATGCATGTGAGTGGGTTTTAAATCACATCAACATGTCTGCATGCAAGCATGCACTGGTAGCATGCATGTAAGTGAGCTTTTAAGTCCCATTAACATGTCAAAAAGAAAAATATAATCCCATTATGCAGTAGGAGTTGGCTGATCTTTTTTCCTTATATGGGATGATCTAAATGATGATGGGAGTTTATTTAGTTTGGCTACCACATTTGTCATGCGGTTATAGATTTTTTTAGTTCTATGAAATCGATAATTTTGCGCAGAGAGATATACCGCTGTTCCGCGGCAATGAGCGGGGACTCATCTAGTAATATTTAGGAACGGAGGGAGTACTATGTAAAGAGTTAGGTGTCACATGGTGATAGTGTGAGGTGGGCCATGTAATCATTGAGCCTACGTGTTTTCACTGCTCTTGCACTCCTCCACTGTAAGAATGGAGAAAATTGTAATCTACTACCTCCTTTCGCCGAAGGTGTGGGACATCCAACAGTCCTACCACCTCAGTAATAAGGACCAATGAGCCGTCAAATCACATAGACCCATCAGTAAGTTGGATGGACGAAGCAACCATCACTCTTGCGCCAGTGAGAGGTCGCGTCCGCTCTGCCCGGGCATGAATGCGGCACCGATTCTTTGGAGCGGCACTGACCATTTCGGGCGGGAACCGCGCGCGGGTGGTGGAGGGGCTTTGGGTGGGCCAGGCTGGTCAGGAGCGGCCGTGGAAGCTGTCCGCATGTCCCCACCGGACATGCCCGGAAATGAGAGGATGCACCGACTCTCGCGGCTAAAATCGTACACTACACACCATATCTCTATAGGAGTAGTTCGATCCGCCGCACTCTCTAACACACACATGCTGTTAAACACACACACGCACATGCACACACCTTGGTCCCGTTGCACCTTCTAACGTGACTTATTACACCTAGACGGAGGGAGTAGTAAGTATACGAGATACGGTGGCACACTGACTTAAGTCGAATACAAGTGCCCAAAATTTGTGTGCATGTTATAATAAGGATTCACTTAAAATAGTACATGAGCGAACAGAGGGATCAATTGGACAGTGTTCCCGAGCAGTAGCGAGATGTGTGAGGTAGTAAGATACACCGCTGGCGCTTTTAATTTTTCTTATTAATTTGTTTGTTTCACCCTCTGACTGGTGGGACCCAACGTACTATGTGGAGAGAGGTAAGGTGACTAAGGCTGCATTATTTCTGCACCACTATGGATAGTCTTACCACCAAAGCCATATGACACGATTATGATTGAAATCCTAATGACTCCCACACACACACACACACAAAACACGGCATGCCTGTCACACGAATGCAAGAATGTATAAAAGGTTATTTTCCTCCCGTTGAACATAACAGGAGGGTTGTGTAGTTGGTTAGCCTGTTCACTCATCAAACTTGAGGTCTCGGGTTCGATAACTACACTTGAGCATAATTTTTGCCAGGAGGATTCTTTGACTGGTCAAAATGTTTTCTAGGGTTTGCACGCTTCACACTCTCTCTCTCCAGTATATATATACACGCTGAAGCCTCGGCGCTTGTAGTTGCTCTCTTCACACTCTCTTGCCCTCTCCCGCTGGATCCTCAGCGCTTGTAGTTGCTCTCTTCACACTCTTTCACCCTCTCCAAATCTAAACAAGACTTCGTTGGCCTCTCTCTCCCCTCACTGCTGCTCAAAGAGCCGGCAAGATCCGTCCACCGGGAAGGGAAGGAGGCTTAACGCTGTCGCCGTCGGCGAGGGAGGGAATCCACTACTGGCGCTGCTGTTTACTTTCCACCCAGTGGCGGCGCGGGAGGGCCTCCGACCCATTCTTCTTCGCTGCCGTCCCTTCGCCCACAGAACCACGCCCCAAGAACCTTAAGGTATATTTTACTTACTCCACATGCATTGCTCTAGCTGCATGTATACCATGAATCTAGGACGTGGTTCAAAGAGGAAAGGAGTGGGGGAAAGTAGTGGGAAAAGTTGTATATAGCATGAATCTAGGACGTGGTTCAAAGAGGAAATGAAGGGGGAAAGTTGTATAGCATGAATCTAGGACATGGTTCAAAGAGGAAAGGAATGGGGGAAAGTAGTGGGGAAAGTTGTATCGCATAAATCTAGGACGTGGTTCAAAGAGGAAAGGAAGGGGCGAAATTACTAGTTCAAAAAGGAAAGGAAGGGACAAGGCTGTAGAGTTTGAGCAGGACTAGATTTGCTGCGCTCACATAGGGAAAGGTGTCTAAAGATAACAAAACTGGGACCAACACAAATATGCTCCTTGGTTGTTTGTTCTTTGTTGCAACAGACTGTGCATGACCACAATACATCGGTAGATGCACATGGTGCTGGTGCGTCCACTGTCCCGTGCAACTCATTAGCTGTTGTTAATCTATGGCCTTGTTTGGTTAAAAACTCCCTAGTCCCTACCTGCTTGGTTCCAGGGACTAAACATGGACTAGAGGTTATTAAATGACAAGATAAAAGACCATGTTACCCCTAGTAATGAACTAATAGAAACAAGGTGCGATGCGTGGCAGGGGCAACTATTGGAAAAAGTCCCAAAAAGACTCCCTCGGGGTCTTCTTTCTTTAGTCCCAAATGCCCACTTTTAGTCCCGAAAAGTCCCTCCTGTTTGGTTTAGATGTGACTGACACGGAGTTTTCTTAGTCCCTACACCAAAATGTCCCTGTAAACAAACACCCTCTAATAATGCCGCTGGGAAATTGATGCAATGCCACAGTTAAAAGAAAATTACATGTTTAACAAATTTTATTGTTAATATAATCTCTATGTTAATATTAATCAATGCCACCGTTTGAGAAATGCTACTGTCTTTCTTTCTTTCCCATTTAGATAAGGTAGATGCTTCTTTTTGTTGGCTTCTTTGTCATCCATCGTTATTGACCACTAATTGTTTCCTTTGAACCTCTGTGTAAACAGGGTTATCTACTTCACCTCGTTGCCATTGTGACCTTTTGTTGCACTGCACAAAACACTTTTGTTTTAAGAGTGTTTTGTGCAGTTCAACCAAAATGTCACACCGACAATGTTTCTTGATTGCTTGATTCTAGTGGAACTGCACAAGAGGAGATCTTACTTCCTATCCGTTAAGGCGAATTTGGTTCAGATCTTCTTCTTGTGAGTTGTTTGAATTCCGCATCATGAGAGGTCAGTACTAGCCTTCTTTCACACGATTCTGCAGTGTGCTTTCATATGTTGTGCTACTTGTACGATAATGTTGCTTGATTTTAGTGAACTGCACAAATGGAGACAAGACTTCCAATCTGTATGTGCACCGTAATATCCCATTGAGGTAAGATAAGGATATTTCACAACTACTGGCCTGTATTTGGCCACTTTCATCAGAAAATTAAGTTTAGTACTATACTTGTGCTCCCTAATTGACATGCCAAATCTTACATTGAAGGCGAAGCTTGTCTGTTATTGAACCAAGTGATGACGGGGAAGAACAAGAGGAAGAAATACAAAAATCAACTCCCGGTGCTGTAATGAAGCACTGGAACTGTGATGACACAAGTAATGATATAGTTTTGCATCTTAATTTATTGCTATGGCTGGAACGAGCAATTGTTTTGCCACTGATTGATGCCACACGTAATTATCTCTACTTGTGCAAACAGGGATCTTCTTTGAAGATACCATATATTTTAGTGAAACTGCACAAGAAGATGTTGGAAACATTAAACTAATCGAGGAGTATATAGTAAGCATGGCCACCCCCGTAGATAGCAACAGATGGTTCCCGAGAAGTGCTTCATCTGTATGCTCTACACAATCAGCCTCCTAACAAAGGTTGGTACTCGCCCACTGATTTCATCCATATGATTGAGCTTTGTCATCTCTATTGGTGTTGTGTTACTGTTTAGATACTGTCATGAAAAAGTGGTATTGTCCTTGGGAAGTGCTTCATCTGTGCTGTTTTAAATATTTCCTTTCCTTTTTTTCGAGCAAACATGGATGCTAGCATTTAGTAGTCCTCTTGTCTTTGCACAACAGGATCATCTTCCTCTGAAGAAGAATATGGAGTACGTGAAGTGACTAGTTTCGATTATGCTAGGATGAAGAAGCACTGTCTATCTTCTCATCAGAAGGAGAAGTTGAAGGATGGTTACATTACTCCCCACAAGACCAAACTAACTTCAGCTCAAAAGGACTGACAAATCTCCATTTTTTTGCTGTGATGCGCGAGTACAATGTTGTTCTAGGATTCTTTCTGGTGAGTTCCATTTTTCTAAAAGTGTGCTCTACATGGACCATGTATGTGCCTGTTGAAACTGTCAATTCATAGTACAGTTTGCTTTATACTAATCACTTTTTTGTATTTGTGCAAACAGGGGTGCTCAGCTTGATTTCAACGGGAACTGCACAAAATGTTCATGAATACATCGAATCATTCATTTCCACCACAAGAAAGGAGGTGCCCATAAGTTCAAGGTGTTGCAACATATAAGGGCGAAATCATACAAGCTACGCGCGAATTTGGTTGATTTTGGTGGAACTGCACAAAAAGAACAGCTGGTTTATTTAGCACGAGGTGCCATGTCAATGTCCGAACTGATGGCAAACCCTGCCCATTCCACAATCGTAGGCATTTGATATTTTGGAATGGGACAACCTTGTCAAATTTTGCTCATTGATTTTAGCAAGATATGCGTTTGATATTTTTGAATGGGACACCCTTTGCTGTCAGCAGCGGCGATCATTTTTTTCTTTATTCTTTAGTTGTGAAGTAAATATTGCCTCTGACAAGTGAGTCGCTGAGATGCATAATCATCGATTGTTTTGAATGTTCTCTATGAATTTCCAGGCCTGTGTGTTTGATTGCAATGTACAGAAACACTAAAAAGCTACTCAAACTCTTTGTACTCCTTCTGTTCCTTTTTACTTCGCACATTGTGAAAGTGCATACTTTTTTGTATAAGATTGGTCAAAGTAGAGATACTTTGACTGCAGACAAAACTTGTATGCAGACTAGAAAGGACCGGAGGGAGTACATGTGAAACTGCTGCAAACGAGGTGATCACCCTGGGAATAATGCTAGTATATATTGTTTTGCATGTTCATCCAATGCCAGTGATACAGGAATTTGAACTAATCGAAATAAATTCATTCATACACGGTCGGATTTCATATAAACACGCCGGATTTCATTACATTTCATACATTCTTCAACTAAAAAGGGGTGCGCTGGAGGTATAATTAATTAACCGAAGCTACCCACCTGTGTCCCGCTGAGCCGAACAGAAGCTTCAGTGACTTAACTGCAGGTGCAGTTGCGTAACTGACATGTGGCCTGTTGGGCCCATGTGTCAGTCAGCCAACTACACCAGCAGTTAAGTAGAAGCAGTGTTCTTCTCCAGCGCAGCTCTCCGACTCCACGTCGCTGCCAAGAAGCTAACCGGCCATCAATGGTCAACCCGCCTAGCTTGGCTTCAACCGGAGGGTAGCAGCGGTGGCCTTACTTGTACCCGAGCGGCGGCGACCTACCGTGTTCTACTCTTCATCGTTTTCTGTGTGGCGCGGCCTCGTTGGCAGCGGGGCGGGGCCTCGACGGAGCCGGCGATGTCCTCTGTCTTGTTGCCGGCGGGCGGCGCCTCAGCGGAGCGGTGGAAATCCTCCCCCACGTTGCCGGCAGGGTGGGGCCTTGGCTGAGCCGGCGATGTCCTCTGCCTCGTTGTTGGCGGGGCGGAGCCGACGGTGTCCTCTGCCTCGTTGTTGGCACCGCGGGGCCTCGGCGGAGCAGGGCCTCGTCGACGCTAGCGGAGCAGGGCCTCGTCGACGCTAGCGGAGCGGGGACTCGTCGGAGCCGGCATTGTCCTCTGCCTCGTCCTCGGTCTCGCCAAACAGCGCCTCGCCCGCTTCATCGCCCTCTTTGCTAGCCTCTTTGTAGGCAGCTGCAGCCTCCGCCACCCGCATGCGGTACCGCCAGCGCTCGAGGCGGCCCTTGCGGGCGGAGCGGTATGAGTCGAGCAGCGCCTCCTGCTCCGCCCGCTCCGCGGCGATCTGCTCCTCCACCTGCAGGTGCTCCTGGAGGAGATGGTGGTTGTAGGCGGCGTCGGCCTGCGCCTCGCGGAACTGCTCCTCACGCATCTGCCTCACCCTGTCCATATATTGGGCACGGGCCTCGCCGATGGTCATGGTGCAATGCACCGGCGAGGATGGCGCGGAGGAGGGGGTTGGCGCCGGATCGTCGACTACCATGTTCTCCATTGGGACGTCGTCGTCCTGCGGCTGCCTGCCGGCCAGCCGATCGGCAGCAATGGCTGCCATCTCCTTGTGGTCTGTCGTCCGCCCGTCCGAAGAGCGCTGGAGCGCGAGGAAGGCATGGTGGGCAGTAGTGGTGTGGACAGGAGAAAGGGAACGGATGCGGATGACTGCGGCTATGGCCGGCGCAGCAGTTTATATAGAAATGGTGGGCGGGCGGAGGGACGGACGTGTGGCGCCGGAGTAGCCGCCTCGGCAACCGCGTATCATTAATGTGGGCAGCAGATGGACGGACGGACGGCACTTGTGTCATTTGAAGGCGGAGCAATCGCCTGCACCGGGAACGGGGCGGGCGGCGCTGACTGTTTCGGGCGGAAAGCGCGCGCGGGCGACGAGATGACTTTACTTGGAGAGGATGACAATGGGGACCCACCAGGTCCATAGCCTCACGTACGCAAGTGCCTCCTTATTATATATATAACTATAATTTATTTTGCTTCCTCCTGGTTTCCTGACATCACGGTCCCACATTATTGTCAACCTATGTAGTAGTCAATAAACGAGAGAATTGCACAAGAATCGGCCGACAGTTGGGACCAAGCAGCTCGAGCAGTATTTGTGTTTTTTTAGGTGTGACCACTTCAGAGTTTTTTGATGTTTAGCCCAGATATTAATTTTTCTCCTCTGAACAACAACGAAAACATCGCTGCAGGTATTAACTGGGCGGGATGTGGCACGTCTAGCACAGGCCAGATATCCAGCCCACATATTAATTTTTTGCAAGCTGAAAATGGAGGCAAGGTCAAGTTGTTATTCTCCGCCCCGTTGGGCTGCAAATCTTTCCTAGGAGGGATGCATTAGGCTTAACAAGAAAATGGGCTTTAAGAAATAATAAATTGATGTAATTATAAAAACTGGGCAGTAACTATAAAAAATGCACCAAACACGTGATTATTTTATAAAATATTATTTTTGGATATTGAAAATTTTAATTTCATTAATTGTTGCGAGCGCAATGTTTTGTTGGATTTTTACGTAATATAAATTTATATTGAAATTGTATTTAATATGACTAGAAATTTCGGGATAAAAATATTTCGGATCCCATCAAAATGTGGGAAATTTTATTGAATTCTGTTTTGAACGGTTGGTTGAAATGGGCTTTACTTTTAACAAACTGTAAATGGGTTGTAGTAAATTCCATTAGAATTTAAAAAAGGGCTACACATTCTTACAAATCTCAAATGGGCTATAAGTTCTCTGCCACACACTTCTGGCCTTACTAAGTTGACGCGTCCCCTAAAAAAATAGAGTTGACGCGTATGCAAGGCTTTGTCAACTTATAGTCAACACACGGTTCTAGTAGCAGTGGCCATTGGATGTCCATCCAACGGATGCCGTGCTTCTTCTTCAATCTCGGATATTCTAGCTTCACCTGCCCAAAAAATGATTCCTCCCCAGGACATCTGGGGCGCACCATTTCGGAAGCTGGCCTGTGGGCCTACTAAGTTGACGTACCAAGGGCTTTGTCAACTTAGTCAATATAAACGATTCTAGCTGCAGTGACCGTACGATTTCCATCCAACGGCCGTCGTGCTTCTTCAACCTCTGGTCTTCTTGCTCCAGCCGCCCAAAGCAGCACCGGTCGTGCCGCCTGCTCCTGCCTCCCGTGGCCAGCTGTGCTGCTGCGGAGGCCTCACCGCCCCCTACTACTCCCACCGCTGGCTAGGCCATCCCTCCACTCACCCACACCCCCTGTTATTCTGCGGCGACGGCAGCGTAGCCGAACCAGTGAACCCTCGTACTCCTCTCCGCGTGTGCATCCACTGCCGCGTCTTCCCCGGCTCCGCGTCGTCCCCTTCCTAGGCCTTGCCGTCGTCCACCGCCCTGGTGCTCTCGGCGCGGCGTGGTCAACATGGTCAAGGAACGACTTCCATCGGACGTGGACTGTACGTGGAGAGGCTGATAGCTGGGTCCAGCTATATCTTCGCACGCAAGGAAGTGCCTCCTTATTACACACCAAAAATGAATACCCCCTGCTAGCTAGGACCCACCATAGTGGGTGGCTGACTTGTGGGCCTACTAAGTTGACGAGGACGGAGGGCTTTGTCAACTTAGTCAATATTAACGATTCTAGCTCCAGTGACCGTACGATGTCCATCCAACGGCCATAGTGCTTCTTCAACCTCTAGTCTTCTTGCTCCAGCCGCCCAAAGCAGCGCCGGTCGTGCCGCGTGCTCCTGCCTCTCGTGGCCGGCTGTGATGCCGTGGAGGCCTCACCGCTCCCTACTACTCCCACCGCTGGCCCAAGGTATCCCTCTACTCACCCACACCCCCTATTATTCTGCGGCGATGGCAGCCTCATGCCGTAGCCGAACCAGTGAACCCTCGTACTCCTTTCCGCGTGGGCATCCACTACCGCGTCTTCCCCGGCTCCGCGTCTTCCCCTTCCTAGGCCTCGCCATCGTCCACCGCCTTGGTGCTCTCGGCGCGGCGTGGTCAATGTGGTCAACGACCGACTTCCATCGGAAGAGTACTGTACGTGGAGAGGCTGACAGCTGGGTCCACGGCCACAGCACAGTTTTTTTGTGATTTTCCAAGTAAGTCGCTTTGTCAGGCCTGTTGGGCTGCAAATCTTTCAAGACGAGGAGAGCTTCATTCGGCTGGCTGAGAAAATGGCCTATCAGTAATGAGAAATGGGTTGTACATTTTTAAAACACATCAAACCGGCAATTAGTTTCAAATATCTTTTTTCATTTCGAGATTTTAAATTACATTAATTTTTATGCATGGAGAATTTGTTGGATTTTATATTGATATACATTTATTTTTAAAATCAGTTTGAATGTGAGTCGAAATTTTGGGATTAAAAACAGTTCGGACCGCACCGAAATATGCAAAATTTCGTATAATTTTTTAACCGTGGCCACAATATGGGCTGTAATGCTAACAAAAAGAATATGGGCTCCAAAAAACCCTTAAGAATTAGCAAATGGGCTGTAAATTATTAGAAATAATGGCAGATGGGTTGTATGCTGTTTTCCACAGATTTGAGGCTTTCCTAAAAAAAAGGTTGACGCACAAGCAGTGACTGTTGGATGTCCATCGAACGGCCGTCGTGCTTCTTCAATCTCTGCTCTTCCTACTCCAGCCGCTCAAACAAGCGCCCGCGGGACTGCCTACTCCCTCCTCCCCGCGGCCAGCTGTGCTGCCGCGCAGGCCTCACCGCCCCACCGTACTCCCATCGCTGGCCTAGCCATCCCGCTACTCACCCACACCTGCTGTTATTCTCCGGCGACGGCAGACGAACCAATAAACACTCGTACAGTCGTACTCCCCTCCGCGTGGGAAACAACTGCCGAGTCTTCCCTGCCTCCATGTCGTTCCCTTCCTAGGCCTCGCCGTCGTCCACCGCCCTGGTGCTCTCGGCGCGGCGTGGTCAACGTGGTCAACGACCGACATGCATCTGAAGTGGACTGTACGTGGAGAGGCTGACAGCTGGGTCCACGGCCACACGCAAGGAAATGCCTCCTTATTACGCGCAAAATAATGATTCCTCCACCTGACATCAGGGACCCATCGAAAGGGCCTCTGTATTTCACGAAAAAAACGTTACCGCCGCTGACAGCTCGGACCCACCAGCTATATCTTCGCACGCAAGGAAGTGCCTCCTTATTACGCACAAAAAAAATGAATACTCCCCCTGTTAGCTGGGACCCAGTATAGTGGCAGGCTGACTTGTGGGCCTACTAAGTTGACGGGGACGGAGGGCTTTGTCAACTTAGTCAATATGCACGATTCTAGATCTAGTGATCGTACGATGTCCATCCAACGGCCGTAGTGCTTCTTTAACCTCTGGTCTTCTTGCTCCAGCCGCCCAAACCAGCGACGGTCGTGCCTCGTGCTCCTGCCTCCCGTGGCCGGCTGCGATGTGGCGGAGGCCTCACTGCCCCCTACTACTCCCACCACTGGCCAGGCCATCCCTCTACTCACCCACACCCCCTGTTATTCTGTGGCGACGGCAGCCTCACACCGCAGCGAACCAGTGAACCCTCGTACTCCTCTACGCGTGGGCATCCACTGCCGCGTCTTCCCCGGCTCCGCGTCGTCCCCTTCCTAGGCCTCGCCGTCATCCACCGCCCTGGTGCTCTCGGCACGGCGTGGTCAACGTGTTCAAGGAACGGCTTCCATCGGACGTGGACTGTACGTGGAGAGGCTGACAGCTGGGTCCACTGCCGCAGCAAGGAAGTGCCTCCTTATTACATGCAAAATAATTATTCCTCCACCTGACAGCGGGGACCCACCGGACGGGCCACCGTATTTCGCGAAAAAAATGTTTGCCCCTGACTGCTGGGACCCACCAGCTACATCTTCGCACGCAAGGAAGTGCGTCCGGGCAAAAAAAACGATTCGCCCCCCTGACTGCTGGGACCCACCAGCTACATCTTCGCAGGCAAGGAAGTGCCTGACAGTCGGGACCCACCTGGTCGAAGCATACGTAGCGTTGTCATTCTGGTCGCGAACGTGTACGTACATATATACTGGTGGATGTAGAGGCGCGCACGTGTCGTAGTAGAGGCGCGTACGTGTCGTAGTAGAGGCGCGCACGTAGCATGTACACGTACGTACAGCGGCCAGGGTGCAAGAAAGAAAATACGGCCACGTATGTGTACATACGGGCGGGGTCTCGAACGCCTACTCGCGCATACGTACGGCCAGGGCTCGTGTACGTGGCTGGGTCGGAACGGAGAAACAGCGTCGTCGTCATGTTCATGGGGAGGCAACAGAATGCGTCGTGTTCATGGGGAGGCAACGGAATGCGTCGTGTTCATCGGGAGGCAACGGAACGCGTGGGAGCCAACCGGCTGGGTCAGAGCGGAATGTGTGGTCGTGTTCATCGGGAGGGCTTGGACGGAACAGGCGATGGAAACGAGGCCTGGTGTGCCGCAGAACGGAGGAAACGGACCTCCTACGGTCGAAATGGGGGTCCTGTTGATCGGGAGGGGTGTGGCGTACCGCAAAACGGACGAAACGGACCTCCTACGGTCGAAACGGGGGTCCTGTTCATCGGGAGGGGTGTGGCGTACCGCAAAACGGGACTCCACGGGATACTGTTCATCTCCACCGTCGACCTCCTCCAGCCTCCACGGGCTCCTGTTCATCCAGCCTCCACCGCGCGCTACTCCACCGGCTACTGTTCAACCACCCCTCCATGGGCACCCCTCCACCGTCTACTGTTCATCCAGTCCTCCACACCACGGGGTCCTGTTCAACCACCCCTCCACGGGCACCCCTCCACCGTCTACTGTTCATCCAACCCTCCACACCACGGGGTCCTGTTCAACCACCCCTCCACGGGCACCCCTCCACCGTCTACTGTTCATCCAGCCCTCCACCACACCACGGCATCATGTTCATCCAGAGGCAACACCACCGCTCACTGTTCATCCAAACGCCCCCCCCCCCCCGCAACACTCACTATTCATCCCAGAGGCAGCATCGATCGGCTTCAGTTAGCAGCAGTAGCGAAGGAATCGCTCGATCGGGTTCAGTTAACAGCCATCGATCGATCGCTCGGGTTCAGTAACGTGTAGCCTGCAGTGCAATCGCTCGGGTTCAGTTAGAGCCCAACGCCTCGCTCGGGTTCAGTTAGAGCCAACGCCTCGCACACACGCGCGTACGTGTACGAGAGAAACGCGCATCGCTCGGCCCCCGACCTCCCACGGTAACCGGGAACTCCCCGAAATTTTCCTCGCCCTCACTTCTACCACGGTTTTTTCCGTCATGGACGGCCCAAAGAATGTCATGCAGCTGCGTCTCTGGCCCGCCCAGGACGAAAAGCCCATTTTCTGTCATGATTTTTTGTCATAGAAGTAGGAGCCCACCACATCTATGATGATACCGGGTTTTGTCACAATTATCGTCATAGAAGTGTCATATGTATGACAGGAAAAAATTCGTTCGGCCCAAAATGTCACGGATGTGTCTTTTTTTACTAGTGTTGGCATACTAAATTGCGACCAGAAAAGCTTTTTCGTTGCATGTCCTTCTTGCGCTTGGAAAAACTACGTCGCATCGGAGACACTCTTCGGCAAGTCAAAAAATGCGTCTGGAGAATTCCACACTTGATTAAGCGGGGCATAATTCGAATCGCTGAATTTAGTTTGTAATAAAAAGGGCTTACCGGCCGCGATCTCCCTAGCTTGCCGGATCTCCTCCCGAGTCGCTCTAGACTCAGACCGTGCTTCTCGCCTCTTGTAAGGCCTTGTCGAGATCGGCCGTTCTGGCTTTGTTATCCTGCTCGAGAAATTCGCATCGGCTAGTGGCTTCCTTTAGCTCAAGCGCCATAGTAGATATTCTCTCCTCGCACTGGCGCCGGGTAGCATGTTCAGCCATTACTCATCCTGGCTTGCTCCTTGGCCCGGGCAAGCTCAGCCCGGAGGGTCTCAACTGCGGCGGCACTATCTGCAGTTATGCATATCTCAGTATACAATTCTCAGCGTCATGCTCATAATATAGGACTTGCATATACTGACTGCCCCAAAGACATACCTTGCACCTCGTCGAGCCGCCTGTTAATAAGCGTGATGTCATCATCCGCCACATCAAGTTTCTGCTTTAGATCTGCAACCTCTGTAGCTTGGGCAGTCGCCAGGGATGAAACAGCCTGTGTTCCAATTAATCAGATTATTTCCTGGGCATATCTTTCTTGATCCTCTGGTCACCTCCCTTTGGACGACAACTAGAGTCTCAGGGGCTACTATCTATACACAGGCGCATTTTGCGTTTATAGCACAATTGAAAGTATTACATTACGTACCTCGAAGCCTCTTAGCAGGCCCGTAAAGGCTTCATTCAATCCGCTTTTCGCGGACAGGATCCTCTCAGCCACTGTACCCATCAAGGTATGATGTTCCTTTGAGACAGGCGCATGTCACAACATGTCCATCCATGTATCTAGCGCCTCCGGATCCCTGGAAGCAGCTGTAGGGGAATGGACTCCCTTCAAAGGAATATGTTTACTTGACCTTACAGTTGTCTCTGGCAGTAAATCGGATAGTCCGGGGCCTTTATTGTTGGTCCCGCAGGGGCCGCACACCCCGGACCCTGGACGGCCGAGGTGTTACCTTCAGGCCAAGTCTTCATTGTCCCTCGTGCCACTTGTTGATCGGGAGAGATCCTCCGGGACGACACCTCAGAGTCGTCTGCCCTATTGGGTGGGGAGGTCTGTGGAGGCGTCTCGCTTTCCATCATCTCCGAAAGAAGATCCTCCGAGGAGGAGGAGGACTGTTGAGGAAGGCTGCATGCCGGACTGCAAACATATATTTTAAATATCGCCCTTGCAACCCGGAAAGAACGGAATATGTTTAAAGACACCCTTGTTCACTTACGATTCGGCTAAGGGCTTACGGAGGAACGGCGTGACGACGTTGCCTCCCGAACCAGAACCGCCTGACAGGGATATTTTCCCTCGCTTAGAAGCCTTTATCTTCAGGTCTTCGGAGGCGGTCCTCTTCTTCCCATGGGGAGAAGGGATGTCAGCTTCTCCTTCGCTTTCATCTTCAGAAGAGGAAGTTCCAGCCCCCCGGACGAGGCTTCAAGGTTTTCAAAGAAACACAAATGATTTTTCACGGAGAAGAAGTGCTTAACATAAAACTTACATGCGAAAAGCAAACACACGATACAGCACTCAGGATACGCGCACATATCCTGACATGTTATTTTTTAAAAAACTAGCGTACCACTCAGAAGGCAGCAAACACACCAATACAAACTAGCGTACAGATAAAACAACACATCATACAAGCAGGCATAACACGCGGCTACTCGGTGCTCTCAGTCGGAGATGGTGAAGATCTCCTTCCCCTTGCCGATGGCAAGGCTCAGCGGTCCAGGAGAATCAACCTCCTCCTCTCTAGCTGGCTCCTGGCGCGGGACGCTGCACTGCGGTGACGGTGCGGGGGCGACTGGAGGTAGAGCGCGTGCGGCAGGCGGTGCGGCTCTGACTGGAGTAGGGGCGATGATATGGTCGAACTCCTCAGTGGTAGGCAGACGGCGAGCAGTGGCCAAAACAGCCGGTGCATACGAGGCTGAAGACGAGACGAATGTCAGAGGCGGCGCCGTGTGGAGAAGCTCCTTCCTGCTGGCAGGACCGCCCCGGACTAAGTCCATGCGGGCAGCCACAAGATCATCCACGAGGTTGTCGAAAGACTCCTCCAGAGCCTTGAGATACTCCACAACCATCTCGATGGCTTCATCCCGTTCTCCCCGATGGCAGGCGAACGCATAGCGGCTGGTGTAAGGCACATGGCATGGGAGGTAGCGGTAGCGACGAGTCTTCATCGTAGGAAGGATGTCCCGAAGGTGAGCTATCGCCTCGCGGGCAGCCATCTACATGGCATGCCTCTCCGTAGGCATGGCCCTTCCCGTAAAACGGAAGTGACGAGCAGCAGAACGTCCTCCCCTAAACTGCACCACGGCTTGGTGCATAGATACGTCGTCACTGAGCTTGTGCTGATAGAGCGTGAACTCCGGGCGAGCTGCTGGCCCGATCGCGAGCTTGGTGATGGAGACGAGGAGCTTGACAAACCCCTCGGGCACGTTGGTGAACACTCGATTCTCATAGCTGCTGCCAGCCATCTACAAAAGTAGGCAAAAATTATGAGTAGTCATGTCATAAATTTATGATGACCAACAGAAAATAGCTACAATTGCAAAATGCTGAAGAAGAAAAGAAAACAAAAACGCTAATAACCGATTAGCGATCGCACCTAGTGGCTTCCTACAGTCAGCCTGGCTCTGATACCAAGCTTGTCACGACCGGTTTTTCAATAAAATAATTATTGAGAGACCAATCCCTTTTACGGACCAGCGAGGAAGAATTTCTTCTCACTGGTAGACAATATCTTGGTCACAGAAGAAAAATACCAGGGGTACTAAATATAATACAAGGTTGAGCAGAGACTGCCCAACAATTTATTACATGCACGCCGCTAAAACAAAACGGCGGATAGGGTGGCAACTACTAACTCACGACAATGGTGGTGGTGGAAATATCACCGCGAAGCGAGTGATATGATTCCAGAAGACTACAATTCATCGAGGGTCTGAGTGAGGCTCGAGAAGATTTATTGCGGGTGGCGGAAGCGTAAACGATACAAGTGACCAATATCCGGGATCGCGCAGGACTGACTGGGACTCCTCTAGGCGTCGGACGCGCTATCAAACTCTTCATCCAAGAGATTGCCTTCGTCAACATCTGGCCCAATCAACAAGCCAGGTGAGTACTGTGAAAGTACCCGCTAGACAGTTCGGACATAAGGTATAACAAAAGTAAACATGAAGCACATGAATAAGTTAACCAGTGCGATCAGACATAAATAAATACTAGGTGCCAAGCGAGGGTCTGAATGACGCCTCGAGCGGAAACTGCAGAATAGTAATACTGGTGCCAAACGAGTGTCTGAAAGACTCCTCGAGCGGAAAATGCGGAATAATAATGCGGGTGCCAAACGAGTGTCTGAAAGACTCCTCGAGCGGAAAATGCGGAATAATAATGCGGGTGCCAAACGAGTGTCTGAAAGACTCCTCGAGAGGTAAATGCAGAATAATAATGCCACAGTCGGGCGTCGGGGCGATGCCACATAAAGGGCTTATAACAGAAAGTAAAGACAGTGCATGCCGCAGTCAGACGTCTGAGCGACATCACATAAAGGGCTTTTATTGAAAGTGAGAAACGAGTACACGCCACAGTCGGACGTCTGCGCGACGTCACATAGAGGGCTTATATCACATCTCATTAATACAGCAGTTCGGGAACATAAATTATCACAAGCATGAGACACAAAAATAAAGTTAGTCCATCCACAGGAATAACAATAAATCTGAATTTTACTACTTGAGCTTGTTCACCGGGGACAAGTTTTTCATACGGATAGATATGGATATAATGTTCTCATTACTTGATCATGGATGCGATGATTTGGAAGGACTTGACTCTGCAGAGTTTGTACTTAACCACAGCCAATGGATTTCAGTAGTCACGGGGACTAGTTCCGTCTACGGTGTTTTGGAAGAAACACGTCTAACCAGTACACACCCAATTCAACCATCCGAAGCCAGGGATCACCCTCGGCAACTTTCAAGAAAAATCTTGAGACGGGGAGGCTACAACCTCGCGTAGCATGGGATCAATTTCTATACGCGCGCTTTAAGGGGGTGCCCCCCCTCTCGGTCCCAACCGGAAACACCCATGCCCCCTGACCGAATGACTGTCTTTAATCCTGGGCCAAGGTACCATCATCCCGGCCTCTCTGTTTGGTGTGTACACGGAAAGAGGTTACCAACTTACTAAACCGCATCCTGGCAATGAGACATGTGGTAGTACGGAAAGGGGAAAGAATGGTAACGTGGCTCCAACCACGTTAACGTCAGAGAAAGTCGGATGTCGCAAGGTTGGCATGCTACCACAGTACCACCTTGCTGCCATTCATGTCACCACATGATTAGGCCATCTCTCAACAGAGACCATCGCAACTTTGGAACAGGCGGAAAAAGATCGATAACGTAGCTCCAACCACGTTAACGTCGAAGAAAGTTGGATGAGGCAAGGCTGGCATGCCACAACAGTACCACCTTGCTGCCCTTCATGTCACCACATGCTTAGGCCACCTCTCAACAGAGGTCATCGCAACTTTGGGACAACCGGGTCGTTGCCTTACAAGCAACGAGGTTCTTACCGACACTCATATGCCACGCACAAACTCTCACGTGATCATGCAAAACATCTGCCATATCAAATGTTCAAAACATGCTTGCCTGGTTCGGAGAAGTCGGAGTCTAGCTCGGCGAAGTTCGCGGCTCCGTCACCTCTCCCGGAACCTACGGCAAATCACGAAACGGGTACTAACGTGAAAACCAACACACACACAGAAACTTTTCCAAATATTTTTCAAATAAATCCCATAAAAAACTAGACAAAATTTGAAGATTGTCAGAAAAAGAATCACTCAAAAATACCTTTTTATTAAAAAGTTATAAAGGTTTCTGTCCAAGGACTTATCTGTAATGAAACAGAAAAGTTCCAGGGTTTTAACTGAGAAAACAGAAAACGCTTCGGCTGGGAATGCGCAAGCGCAAAGGAGGAAACGTATTTTGCCCGAAGGCGCTAACCAAAAACGGTTCGCGAATAAAAGAACAGAGGCTGACATGCGGGGTCCACATGTCAGGTTTGAAAAGCTCGCCGGCGCCCGAAGACTGCGGTGGACGCCGGCGTCGAACCACGGCGAGATAGGGGGAACGGAGGGTACCAAGAGCTTCAGCGTCCTCTTCCGCGTCGGTGGGTGGTGGACTCGTCCAACGGGGAGCCCTAAGTCGACGGCGACACTTTCTCCGGCGGACGGCAGCTCGGGTGAGGATGGGGAACTCCGGTGGAGGGCTGCAAGCTTCAAATTGAAGTGCGGGTCAGAAAGAGGGCTGCATGGTGAAGCTACTGGCAGGAGAATGGAGGCGGAGGAGCACACACGGGGGCGAATCGGGCTGGATCCCGTGGCGGGTCGCGGCGGCCGGAGTCGAGGAAGGGGACCTCCTCGGGGCTCTTCCAGTGGCTAGGCGTGCTCTAGGGGGAGTGCAGGGCTGGTGGGTGCTCGAGTTGAAGCTCGGGGCCTCTATTTATAGGCAGATCGACGGGGTGGCCGTGAACGGAGAATCTCCGGCGAGCGATTACGGCGGAGCAGTGGATTGGCAGGGGGTTTGAGTGGCCGGGCAGCATCAGTGGAGGTTACTGGACTCGTTTTGCAGCTAAACGGGGTCGGTCTTGGCGTAATGGCGTCGGTCCACGGTGAGGTGACCGCACGGGCTCAACGGCGGCAGAGAGCGCGCTCCGCGCCCTGCGGTTCACGACGAGAGCGGCAGCGCGTTCGGGGGAGTGGAAGGCCACGCGGCGAGCTCCGGTGGTTTGGGCGGCGCTGGGTGGCGTCGTCGGCGCCGTGTCTCCTGCTGGCGTCCGCAAAGCCGCCGCCGGCGTCGGTCACGGGGCGGCGCACCTTCTGCTGCTCGTCGCCGACGCCCGCAAGGCGCCAGGCGTTCGTGTGGTGCAGGGACAAGAGAGCGGGGACGAGGAGCAAGGCGACGCGGTGGCACTGGCGAGATCGACGTCCGCTTCTGAAGAAAACGACAGCAGCCACTTGACTGAATCTCTGAACTTACTGAATGTGACAAAGACAGTGCACTGCAGGTGTTCGACAGAAGGTTTTGGCTTTGAGATAAATTTTTCTGGAGCTGTAACTTGGTGAGATGACCACTCAATGCACCCAGAGGCTGCCTGATTTTACTTGGAATTTTTGGAGAAGGTTTGGGATGAATTTCACCAAATTTGGCAAATCTGGTCCAAACTTGCAGCAAGTGTAGTTTGAAAATTTTGAACTGAAGACCAGTGGATCTTCATGGTTCTAGGTTGAGGGTACAAAGGACTAGGAGGGAGAGTTGGTTTGGTGGCAAAAATCAAAACAGAAAAAGGAGTTCCTTTGTAAATCTCCAAGAGCTAGAGGAGAAGACAGAAATTTGTTTGAATAGAATTTAAATGGAAATAGACACATGGGGAGGTTCAACTTGCTGGATTTGGTGCAAAACATGATCCAAAGGTGAGGGAGTGGTTAGGGAAGAGGATTTGCACTAATGCCATGGCAAGAAGGAATTGTTGAAAGTGGCAAAGGACTTTCCAAAAGCCAGAGTGAAAAATTCAAAAAGGTTTTCAAAAGTTACTTTTCCCAAATGAAAAACATTTTGTCTTGAGTCCAAATGAAAAGCAAGGACCTCCAAGATCAAAGGCAGATCTTGGGTGAATCCACATAAAACTTTTTCCATAAAAAAAATATTTGAGAGGGAGAGTTCTCTTGAAGAGAAATTTAAATCACCTCCCTCAAGTCACATAAAATCTTTTAAAAAATCCAAATAAAAACTTGGGTGTCACACGGTAGTACCGCCCCTACCACCTCTGCTAGTACCGCCCTGTGTCCAGATCCTGCTCCACTCTTGGTTATCTCGTACCTTTACTTGTGCAACCCTATATTGTGTTGTATTCCTTGCTTGCTTGTGTGCTTGTTGTTGTTGCATCATATAGGTTGCTCACCTAGTTGCATATCTAGACAACCTACTTTGATGCAAAGTTTAAATTGGTAACCGAGGCACGCGGAGACGATAACCGAGGCACGCGGAGACGATGATGTATCCCGAAGTTCACACCCTTGCGGATGCTAATCTCCGTTTGGAGCGGTGTGGAGGCACAATGCTCCCCAAGAAGCCACTAGGGCCACCGTAATCTCCTCACGCCCTCGCACAATGCAAGATGCCGTGATTCCACTTAGGGACCCTTGAGGGCGATCACCCGAACCTGTACAAATGGCAACCCTTGGGGGCGGTCACCGAACCCGTACACTTTGGCAACCCTTGGGGGGTGGTCACCGGAACCCGTCAAATTGCTCGGGGTAATCTCCACAACCTAATTGGAGACCCCGACGCTTGCCCGTAGCTTTACACCACAATGATTGAGCTCCTAACACCACCAACTGTCTAGGGCGCCCAAGCACCCAAGAGGAACAAGCTCAAGGATACCAAGCACCCAAGAGTAATAAGCTTCTCAACTTGTAACTTCCACGTATCACCGTGGAGAACTCAAACCGATGCACCAAATTCAATGGTAAGGGCACACGGAGTGCCCAAGTCCTTCTCTCTCAAATCCCACCGAAGCAACTAATGCTAGGGAGGAAAATGGGAGGAAGAACAAGAAGGAGAACACCAAGAATCCAAGATCTAGATCCAAGGGGTTCCCCTCACATAGAGGAGAAAGTGATTGGTGGAAATGTGGATCTAGATCTCCTCTCTCTTTTCCCTAAAAAACTAGCAAGAATCCATGGAGGGATTGACAGATAGCAAGCTCGAAGAAGGTCAACAATGGGGGAAGAACACGAGATCAAAGGATAAGGTTCATTGGGGAAGAAGACCGCCTTTTATAGGTGGGGAAAAAATCCAACCGTTATGCTCACAGCCCGCACAGAGCGGTACTACCGCTCATCCTCACGGTACTACCGCTAGGGGTAGCGGTACTACCTCAAAGGGTAGCAGTACTACTGCTCGCGAGCGGTACTAAAAAATACATCCGTGCCTACCACCGCTAGACTTGTGACGAGTTTTTGGTCCGGAGCGGAAGTAGCACGAAAGTAGCCGCGGTAGTACCGCTCCCAAGAGCGGTAGTAAAAAATTACATCCCCTCCAAGCGGTACTACCGCTCCCACGAGCGGTAGAACCGCTGCAGCTTTTATAAGGACACTAAAACTGACACAACTTCTGCAAACGAATTCCGAATTCAATGAAACCAAGTTTGTTGGAAAGCTAGCGACAAGGGCTAACACAATCTTGATAGAAATAATAGTAAGAAGCAAATTAGAAAAGGCCCATAAGAAAATGGTGAGAACCCTTCCTTGAATAAGACGGTAAAACCTCCAACACCGAAAACGCAATAGAAGAAGCATGTGAACTCCGTTTTCGATGAACTCGAGCTTGTCAAGAAGATGACCATAAGCTCCAAATCTCACTAGGAGAAAACCAAACAAGAACCAAGAAAGATGATGCAAGCATGCTATGGTTTGAGCTCTCTACGAACGAGATGATCAAGCTACTCACTTGAGAGCCCTCCTTGATTGTACGGCAATCGATCCTATAACCTGGTCTCAAACTACCACCATGAGACCGGTAAAATAGAGAACCTATCAAGGCCAAAACTTTGCCTTGCACATAGTCCACTTGAGCTAGATGATGATGATCTTGACTCCCTCAAGTTGGACCACCTTTCTTGATTGCGTTGGCTCGATGAAGACTAGATGTTTGCTCCCCCATACTCTACTATGGGTGAGCCGCTCTTTGGCACATCTTCTCAAGTCCATTGACACCACAATGGACGGCAAGCTTCAAGGATGATCTCTTCGTGATGCTCCACTTGAACTTGCACACTGTAACCTAACCCCACAAAGAACTCTCATGAATACCATGGGTTAGTACACAAAGCGTAATGGACAATGCTTACCGTACCATGGGATCACTTGATCCCTCGATACATCTTGTACGCTTTGTGTGTTGATCAACTTGATTCACTCTTGACTCAGTCTTGATCAACCTTGAATCTTTCCAACTCTCTTCATTTGGATGATGTCTTGAAGGTAGACATGAATGATCACACACTCTTCTTCTTCAAGACATGCTTGCAATAAGTTCAACTCTCACATGACCAATCTTTGTAAATTCCTTAATAGCACCTTTGTTAACACATAAACTCCTTGAAACCAACACATGGACTTCAAGAAAAGCCTATGGAAAAATCCTTCAAATATAACTCAATGCAACCATTAGTCCATAGAGAATGTCATCAATTACCAAAACCACACATGGGGGCACCTCATGTCCTTTCAATCTCCCCTATTTTGGTAATTGATGACAATCACTTTAAAGAGAGTTTATATAAGGAATTATGCATCACCATACAATGCAACAATGAAAGATGCGTGAGAATGAGATGCAAATGCTTAGGAACAAAATCAAAGCAAGGAGAAACTCTGAAAACTTCTCCACAAAACTCTCTGAAACTTCTCCCCCTTTGGCATCGATTGCCAAAAAGGGCCAAAAGCTTAGAAGGCCAATATAAATTGTGGTTCTTCATACATTGTGTATTTCTCAACAAGAGAGTGGAAAGCAATACACAAAACCAAAGGTAAATACTTGGAGGAAGACAAACTATATTGAGGCCCAAAGATTGCAAAAGAATGATATGCCACAAAGACATAACAAAGAGAGAAACAAGCAATCAAGCAATGAAAATATACCAATTGAAGCAAGCTATCAAAAGATACCAATTGAACCAACTGGACCAATGATCCTACGTGCCACATGAATAAAAGATATTATGATAGAGCAAAGGAGTGTTCTAGAGAAACTAGAGAAGCTCCCCATGATTTGTGCACTCCTTAGAATATTTGCGTTAGGATACCAAGTGCACAAAATAGGATCATCACTCCCCCAAAATCAGTAGAAACTCATAACAAGTGCAAGCGGGCTAAAAAAGAGACAAGGCATACCTCTTGCAACAAGCACATGGTTGAGCAACATATAAAAGAGGCAACTTACGAGTGGGCTCAACCAAAAAGGTGTGTGTGAGACATGGCAAAGCACTTGATAAGACTCATATATGGATGAGCATTAAGCATCAACATAGTCTTGGATAAATGAGATACAAGGTGCAAGACATGACCTTCCCACACACGCACACAACAAGCAAATGGATACACAAGCTTACAAAAAAGCTAAATAACAACCAAGCTTGTGACAACCCATGGTGAAGATAGAAAGTGAAAGCCTCATCAAGACGAGGGATACCAATTAAGATGGCAAAAAGCCTTGTCAAGACAAGCATGAGCAAAAAGATCTTCACCACACAAGAGTGCATCAAGATGCAACGAGATATGGCCCACACTCATGGCGCACACTTTCACAGAGCCACCAAAGAAATAACATGAGAAAGAAACGGTGGACGTGAAAGAAAGGGATATCAACTAGATATGCAACTTCTCTCAAGTGTATAAGTTTCTAGGTAGATGACGATCATGATGATATCAATCCACAAAGAAGGATGTACACACAAAATAGTTACAAAAAGGAAAGAACAAGATATCCACAAGGAAGTCATAAATATACCAATAAGATATTTGCTTGAAAGCATAACACTTGGCTAGATATGGTCTTATTGTATATAAATGAAGTCCAACCACACATCCATCAAATACATCACAACTAGCAACAAGAGATCATTGTTGGGATGCTTTGAGAAAGGAAACAAGTATCACAAGATATGAAATGAATATCATGCCAAGATGCAACCTACACAAGGTTGAATGCAAGAGCGGAAAGCATGAATAGATACTTGTTACCGAGATAGCATTGGAAGGATTTAGAATATACCAATTGAAGGTATTAGATAGTAGTTCATTGAACATCCTAGCTTGACTCAAATAAGCACATGGTGACACCACCTTCCTTGTGAGTGAGCCGAGCATCCAATGTATCTCCAATTGTTCCTAAAAAACAACACAAACAAAATGGTACCCAACCTCGTTGGGACCAAAGAGTTAGAGAACCAACAATACATAGGACAAACTCCACATAAATATGTGCATATAGATATGAAAATGAATTTCATGCCCATCTCATCCAATTTGAGACTTGGTGGAGTTTGCCCTATATATTGGGTTAAAGAAAGAAAGCATGCCAAAGATACTACATGAAGTTAATATGCATGCTCAATACTTTCAAGAATTGATACCAATTGATAAAGAAATACCAAGTGAAGAAAAGATGCCAAATGAATAAATCAACACTTGGAGGATACCAACTGAAAGATACATCAAGGAATGAGATATCCATTGATACACGCAAAAATAAAGATGTCAAACTCCCAAAAGAGAGAATGGTTCCAAACAAACCAAGTGCTCTACAAAGTTTCATGATGGCACAAAGTACCAAAAAGAAACGGTTTGCATTCCGCCAACACACACTTGATAAGGATCACAAGGTGAGCGTTCTAAGAAAAATAGGATAGCTCCCCCAAGCATTGTGTTATAGATAATTTGCATTTGAATACAAAAAAGCACAAGATGGGATCACCACTTTCACTATATCTATACAAACACTAGACAAGCTCAAGGAAATAACAAGATCCACAAGTGGTATGGAATACAATGGGAGTTGGCACAATCCTAGGCAAGAGATAAGGCAAATAAAATCAAAGGCCAATGTAAAGATGATCAATAATTTCTACCACACATAAGTGAGTACCAATTGTCAAAAGAGAAGAAGTATTTGGAAATAATTCCCGTTGGTACATAGCAAGGATATCCAACATCATCTTCACACCAAACACAAGCAAATTGCAACTTGTAGAGCTAACATGCCACCTAGGAACAAGATAATTTACAATATCAATTCTAGGTGACAATATCTCAAATGAACACATTTTATAGGCTTGTAACATGCACATAGCATATTACTCACCCATAATGTGATACCAATAAAAACTTAACAAGAGGCAATAAGGGAATCCAACAAGAGATAATTAATGGACTATTTAGAATTTGAATTTCTCATGAGAAGACATACCACATAGCGACTAGATAATCTTGTAATATCAATACTAGATGGTATTACTCATGTACACACATTTATAGGATTGTGAGGTGCACAAAGCACATCACTCCCCCACAATGGGATATTCCATTAATCTCTCACAAGAGCCAACTAAGATACAAACAAGATGCACAAAGGCTCAACAAACGACACACATGTACATGAAGTGCAAACCAACATACACATACTTGATTACTCAAGATAAGAAATTTGGATACACAACATATACAAACACATGCAAGGAACAAAACCAAAACATGCAAAGGGGCAAGTAACTTTCAATGTAAACAATTTAAGTACAAGTTACCAGAAGGAGGCACATTGGATATAGTATAGAAACTTGATAACCCAATTGACTTGGCTTGAGACAATAAGAATGATGAAGTCCCCTTAATTCTTCATAATGTAGCCAAGTCTCCAATGCCCTCCAACAACACCTATTGATCAAGTTTGAGCTTGTTGGTCCCCAACCAAGTTGGGTCCTAAGAGGTTAGTCAAATAGGCTTGGCTACCCAAATGGTTCTTTTCTTGACACCACTTTGAGTACCAACAAATTTGGAAAACACATTGCCAACCTTATCCTTCCCGAGAGAATAGATATCATCAATTAGAATAGAGTTGGAAAGGGTACCATTCGTGCATGAAGAAGCAACGTGACCTTTTTCACGACATAGGTAGCAACGTCTACTCTTCACTTTCTTCTCACTTGATTTCTCAACTTGAGAAGCATTAGCTTGTGTGTTCTTGGGAAGATGCCTTTCTTAAACTTGCGGTTGAGCATGAGAATGAACTTGTGGCCGCTTCCCTTGTTGCTTGTCACTAATGGTCTTCTTCTTCAAAGGGCAAGATCTAACATGATGCCCTTCAATTTTGCACTTGAAGCAAATGATATTTGCCGAATTCTTGACTTGTTTTTGGCCCTTCTTCTTGTTGCTCTTGGACTTCTTCTTCTTATTGGAGTTGAATCCAAGTCCATCTTTGTCATTGGGGGATTTTTGCACACTCAAGATATTGTTGAGTGTGGCCTTCCCTCCATGACACTTTTCCAAGTCTTTCTTCCAAGAAGTGACTTGGGCCTTGAGCTCTTTGATTTCCTCTACATGGTTAGTCTCAACACAAGCACTAGACGAAGTATAAGCTTCATCGTTAGAGCAATAAGGCAAGGAAAGCAATTCATCACAAGATGTACCAATGTTATGCATGGATGAATCACGAGGACTAGCACAAGGCAATATAACATTTTGACTAAAAGTAGTGCTAGTATCAACATGAGGCTCACTAGATGCTACCTTAGCAATCATGGCCTCATGAGCTATCTTTAGCACATTATGGGATACTAGAAGATCACCATGAGAGCTTGAGAGCTTTTCATGGCTTTCTTCCAATTTCCCATAATTGCTAGATAGCAACTCAAGTTGAGCCCGAAGCTCAACATTCTCCTTCAAAATGGATGCTTCACATGTAATAGAGTTAGTAGCACAAGCATCATCAATAATAGCAAGAGCAGAAGGAAACTTGGCAAGCTCTTTAGAATATGAACCTTTAAGTTGAGCATGAGACTCGTTGAGTTTGATGAGCTCACTCTTAATGACCCTTGAGCCATTTTCGAGGTGCCCAAAGTCCTCAAGGAGTTTAGCATGCGCAACTTAAAGCTTCTCATTTTTTGTTTCAAACACATTGGCCACCTCAACAGCTCTATCATGATATTCCTTCACTATAGATAATTCTAGAGCAAAAGTCTCCTCAAGAGATTCCTTGGTGGTTTGTTCAAGTTTGAGAGCTTGGGAGAGGTCCGCAATCTCATTAGCGTAATCACGCTCATGACCTTCCATTTTATTAATGGTGACCTCATGCTCCTAAAGACGAGATTCCAACTCATCAATATATTTCTTGCCCTCAATAGCAATAGACATGATTTCCATGAAGTTGGAACGAGCAATTTTATTCTTAAGAAGAGCTTTAAAAATCATTTCCCCCTTAATTTTAAGGGGGATAATTAATTTGGTGCCCTTAGTTGTGTCCCACTCGGCAGGTTTACCCCTAGTTTCCGAAAACACTTGTTCTTGCCCAAACCACTTTGCTCCTCTTATGCTTTTGCCCTTTGACCGTTTGACCATCACTTTGAAAACTTCATAAAAATTTCATACTAACTCAGAAAAATTCAAATAAGATATCAAAATGTTCAGAAAAGCATCACCTATATGTGCATGTCATTTGCATTCATGAAAAAAGTGTTGGCCAGTCCCCATCTCAGTTTTAGCTCATATGATCTTAGCATGAATAGTAAAATCTAAAAAAATTCTAAAAATTCTAAAAATATTTGGTGGCAAACTTTGACCAATGTTTTCAGTGCTTGCCAAGTTTCATAAGGGAATGACATTCGTGGAAGTCGTGGCAAAAAAATGAAATTGTGGAGCATTGATTTTTGTTTTTTTGCCATGACTTCCACGAATGTCATTCCCTTATGAAACTTGGAAAGCACTCAAAACATTGGTCAAAGTTTGCCACCAAATTGTTTTAGAATTTTTAGTTTTTTTTAGATTTTACTGTTCATGCTAAGATCATATGAGCTAAAACTAAGATGGGGACTGGCCAACACTTTTTTCATGAATGCAAATGACTTGGACATATAGGTGATGCTTTTCTGAACATTTTGATATCTTATTTGAATTTTCCTGAGTTAGTATGAATTTTTTATGAAGTTTTCAAAGTGATGATCAAACGGTCAAAGGGCAAAAGCATAAGAGGAGCAAAGTAGTTTGGGCAGGAACAGGTGTTTTCGGAAACTAGGGGTAAACCTGCCGAGTGTGACCCAACTAGGGGCATAAAATCAGTTATCCCATTTTAAGGAGCCAACATTATCATTCTCTTCATCATAATCAACATCATCATCATTCTTGCCCTCATCAATATCATCACAAGATATATTGGGATTCAAAGTGGGAGATACCTTTGAAGCCCTGGCCATAAGGCAAATTGCAATAGATGATGATGTAGGATCCCTTGAAGCACCATTCAAGACCACATCTTGTTCCATGGGGTGTTGGGTTTCCTCTACATTGTTAGCACAACACTTCGAGGAAATATATGCATTTTTATCATGGCAACAAGACATAGTAAGCATATCATCATGAGATTTAGTCAAGCAATATCTACATGATATGCAAGGACTATCAACACAAGCATGTGAAACATTTGGAGTGCTCAAAGTGCTAAAGTCCAAAGATGAAGCATTTCAATAAGAAAGTATGAAGGATTATCAACAATAAGCCCACTATCATCATTGCAATGTACACCACTACTCACCACGTCATTACCTTGTGGCAAACCACAAGTAGGTGAAGTAGAAGAAATTGAGAACACAACACGGGCGGAGGTGGAGGAAGAACAATCATCCCCACAAAACTTGGACACGCCATATTTATCTTGAAGCTTTGTCCACAACTCATGAGCATCGCGGAACAGCATGAGTTGAAATATAACTACATTGCTCAAAGCATCGAAAAGCACATTAGAAGCTTGAGCATTGAGATAAGAGTTTTTCTCATCCTCTAAAGATAATCTTTCAGGATCCTTTGGAGGAGAAAAACCCATATCTACAATTCGCTCTAAATTTGTGTCCATGACCCTAAAGAGATTAAGCATGCAAATTACCCAAACATAAAAATTTGTGCCATTGAAACTAAGAGTGTCAGAGAATCCTAATCCCCTAGTCGACATCTTTACTCTCTAGACAGTTAAGCCTAAACATGAGAGACGAGGCTCTGATACCAATTGAAAGATCGAGGATGTCGCCTAGAGGGGGGTGAATAGGCGCTTTAAAATAATTACGGTTTAGGCTTGAAAAAATGCGGAATAAACCTAGCGGTTAATTTGTCAAGCACAAAACCTACAACAACTAGGCTCCCCTATGTGCACCAACAACTTATGCTAAGCAAGATAAACAACTAAGTGATAGCAAGATATATGACAAGAAACAATATGGCTATCACAAAGTAAAGTGCATAAGTAAAGGGCTCGGGTAAGAGATAACCGAGGCACGCGGAGACGACGATGTATCCCGAGGTTAACACCCTTGCGGATGCTAATCTCCGTTTGGAGCAGTGTGGAGGCACAATGCTCCCCAAGAAGCCACTAGGGCCACCGTAATCTCCTCACGCCCTCGCACAATGCAAGATGCCATGATTCCACTAAGGGACCCTTAAGGGCGGTGATAACCCACAAGTATAGGGGATCAACTGTAGCCTCTTTCGATAAGTAAGAGTGTCGAACCCAACGAGGAGCTAAAGGTAGAACAAATATTCCCTCAAGTTCTATCGACCACCGATACAACTCTACGCACGCTTAGCGTTTGCTTTACCTACAACAAGTATGAAACTAGAAGTACTTTGTAGATGTTTTTGGATAGGTTTGCAAGAATATAAAGAGCACGTAAATAAAAAGTAGGGGCTGTTTAGATAAAGACACAATAAAGTAAATATAGCGAGTGTGGAAAAGTGGTGGTAGGAGTTGTGAAATTGTCCCTAAGCAATTGACTACGTTACTAGACCGATAGCAAGTTTTATGTGGGAGAGGCCACTGCTAGCATGTCATCCCTGACTTGGAATTCTATGCACTTATGATTGGAACTATTAGCAAGCATCCGCAACTACTAACGTTCATTAAGGTAAAACCCAACCATAGCATTAAGATATATTGGTCCCCCTTCAATCATGTATGCGTCAATTTCTATGCTAGGTAGAAGCGTCTGTCACTCTTGCCCTCCAATACATAGTCCTATCAACATACAACTAACCCTATGGTGTGATCCACGCGCACGCTCATATGATGGGCACCAAAGGACAACAACATAACCACAAGCAAATTAAATCAATCATAGCAATTCATCAACCACCGATAGGACAACGAAAATCTACTCAGACATCATAGGATGGCAACACATCATTGGATAATAATATGAAGTATAGAGCACCATGTTCAAGTAGAGGGTACAGCGGGTTGCGGGAGAGTGGACCGCTGTAGATAGAGGGGGGAAGGTGATGGAGATGTTGGTGAAGATGTCGGAGGTGTTGGTGAAGCTCGCGGTGATGATGATGGTGGCCACGGCAGCGTTCTGGCGCCACCGGAAGAGAAGGGGAGCGGGGGCCCCTTCTTCTTCTTCTTCCTTGACCTCCTCCCTAGATGGGACAAGGGTTTCCCCTCTGGTCCTTGGCCTCCATGGCATGGGAGGGGCGAGAGCCCCTCCGAGATTGGATCTATCTCTCTGTCTCTCTCTGTTTCTGCGTTCTCCTCTTCTGCCCTTTCACCGTCTCATATATATATATATATATATGGAGATCCGTAACTCCGGTTGGACTGAAACCTTCGCCCAGATTTTTCTCCAAAAAATAGCTTTCTTGCAGCCAAAGAAGAGCAGCAACCGCCTTACGGGTGGCCCAGGAGGGGGGGCAGGCGCGCCCCCTGCCTCGTGGCCACCTCGGGCACCGTCTCGCGTTGATTCTTCTTCCGGAATTTTCCAAATATTCCAAAAATATTCTCCGTCCGTTTTTATCCCGTTTGGATTCCGTTTGATATGGGGTTTCTGCGAAACATAAAACATGCAACAAATAGGAACTGGCACTGGGCACTGGATCAATATGTTAGTCCCAAAAATAGTATAAAAAGTTGCCAAAAGTATATGAAAATTGTATAATATTGGCATGGAACAATCAAAAATTATAGATACGACGGAGACGTATCAGGCGGTCACCGAACCCGTACAAATGGCAACCCTTGGGGGCGGTCACCGAACCCGTACACTTTGGCAACCCTTCGGGGCGGTCATCGGAACCCGTCAAATTGCTCGGGGTGATCTCCACAACCTAATTGGAGACCCCGACGCTTGCCCGTAGCTTTACACCACAATGATTGAGCTCCTAACACCACCAACCGTCTAGGGCGCCCAAGCACCCAAGAGGAACAAGCTCAAGGGTACCAAGCACCCAAGAGTAATAAGCTTCTCAACTTTTAACTTCCACATATCACCGTGGAGAACTCAAACCAATGCACCAAATGCAATGGCAAGGGCACACGGAGTGCCCAAGTCCTTCTCTCTCAAATCCCACCGAAGCAACTAATGCTAGGGAGGAAAATGAGAGGAAGAACAAGAAGGAGAACACCAAGAACTCCAAGATCTAGATCCAAGGGATTCCCCTCACATAGAGGAGAAAGTGATTGGTGGAAATGTGGATCTAGATCTCCTCTCTCTTTTCCCTCAAAAACTAGCAAGAATCCATGGAGGGATTGAGATATAGCAATCTCGAAGAAGGTCAACAATGGGGGAAAAATACGAGCTCAAAGGATAAGGTTCATTGGGGAAGAAGACCCCCTTTTATAGGTGGGGAAAAATCCAACCGTTATGCTCACAGCCCGCACAGGGCGGTACTACCGCTCGTCCTCATGCTACTACCGCTAGGGGTAGCGGTACTACCTCAAAGGGTAGCGGTACTACTGCTTGCGAGCGGTACTAAAAAAAATACATTCGTGCCTACCACCACTAGACTTGTGACGAGTTTTTGGTCCGGAGCAGAAGTAGCCACGGAAGTAGCCGCGGTAGTACCGCTCCCAAGAGCGGTAGTAAAAAATTACATCCCCTCCAAGCGATAGTACCGCTCCCACGAGCGGTAGTACCACTGCAGCTTTTATAAGGACACTAAAACTGACACAAGTTCTGCAAACAGACTCCGAATTCAACGAAACCAAGTTTGTTGGAAAGCTAGCAAAGAGGGCTAACACAATCTTGATCGAAATAACAATAAGAAGAAAATTAGAAAAGACCCATAAGAAAATGGTGAGAACCCTTCCTCGAATAAGACCGGTAAAACCTCCAACACCGAAAACGCAATAGAAGAAGCATGTGAACTCCGTTTTTGATGAACTCGAGCTTGTCAAGAAGATGACCATAAGCTCCAAATCTCACTATGAGAAAACCAAACAAGAACCAAGAAAGATGATTCAAGCATGCAATGGTTCGAGCTCTCTACGAACGATACGATCAAACTACTCACTTGAGAGCCCTCCTTGATAGTACGACAATCGATCGTATAACCTGGTCTCAAACTACCACCATGAGACCGGTAAAATAGAGAACCTATCAAGGCCAAAACTTTACCTTGCACATAGTCCACTTGAGCTAGATGATGACAATCTTGACTCCCTCAAGTTGGACCACCTTTCTTGATTGCATTGGCTCAATGAAGACTAGATGTTTGCTCCCCCATACTCTACTATGGGTGAGCCGCTCTTTGGCACATCTTCTCAAGTCCATTGACACCACAATGGACAGCAAGCTTCAAGGATGATCTCTTCGTGATGCTCCACTTGAACTTGCACACTGTAACCTAACCCCACAAAGAATTCTCACGAATACCATGGTTAGTACACGAAGCGTAATGGACAATGCTTACCATACCATGGGATCACTTGATCCCTCGGTACATCTTGTACGCTTTGTGTGTTGATCAACTTGATTCACTCTTGACTCAGTCTTGATCAACCTTGAATCTTTCCAACTCTCTTCATTTGGATGATGTCTTGAAGGTAGACATGAATGATCACACACTCTTCTTCTTCAAGACATGCTTGCAATAAGTTTAACTCTCACATGACCAATCTTTGGATAATTCCTTAATAGCACCTTGGTCAAGACATAAACTCCTTGAAACCAACACATGGACTTCAAGAAAAGCCTATGGACAAATCCTTCAAATATAACTCAATGCAACCATTAGTCCATAGAGAATGTCATCAATTACCAAAACCACACATGGGGTCACCGCATGTCCTTTCAACCGTGGAGAACTCAAACCGATGCACCAAATGCAATGGCAAGGGCACACAGAGTGCCCAAGTCCTTCTCTCCCAAATCCCACCAAAGCAACTAATGCCAGGGAAGAAAATGAGAGAAAGAACAAAGAAGAGAACACGAAGAACTCCAAGATCCAGATCCAAGGGGTTCCCCTCACATAGAGGAGAAAGTGATTGGTGGAAATGTAGATCTAGATCTCCTCTCTCTTTTCCCCCAAAAACTAGCAAGAATCCATGGAGGTATCGAGAGAAAGCAAGCTCGAAGAAGGTCAACAATGGGGGAGGAACACGAGCTCAAGAGATAAGGTTCAATGTGGAAGAAGACCCCCTTTTATAGGACCTCCTGAATCCAACTGTTATCTGCTCAGGTCGTGCTAAAACGGTACTACCACTTGGAGGAGCAGTACTACCGCTTAGCACGGTCAAAACAGCCCAACGAGAGAGAAAAACACGAGTTGTAGTTCTGCCAGAGAGGTAGTACCGCTTACCGCTTATAAGAGGTACTACCGCTCGGGTGCAGAGGTAGTACCGCTTGCCGCTTATAAGAGGTAGTACCGCTCGGGTGGAGAGGTAGTACCGCTTACCGCTTATAAGAGGTACTACCCCTCTACTACCGCGAAACCCGACACGAAAAAACGCATCCCCAGAATCAACGGTACTACACGCGGCACATGGCTGCGGTACTGCCGCTTACAAGCGGTACTACCGCTCTAGAGAGCAGTACTACCGCTTGAGGCTTTCAGGAACACAACAGAGAAAACAGAGGATGCAATAAAGCCTAAACTGCCACAACTTCTGCAATTGAGCTCTGAATTGAGCAAACTCAAGCTGGTTGGATAGATGACGACGGGTAGCATCCAACAACGACTGATTATAGTAAGAAGAGGCAGGGGAAGTATGCCTAAGATATAGAGGAGCGTAACCTCCAAAAGAGAAGAACCGGCATAACCTCCAACATCGAAAACATCATAGAAGATGCATGTGAACTCCGTTTTCGATGAACTCGAGCTTGTCATCAAGATGACCATAAGCTCTAAGACTCACAAAGAAAACCGGCAAAAACACCAACATCAAAAACATCATAAAAGATGCATGTGAACCCTATTTTCGATGAACTCGGGCCTGTCATGAAAATGAGCATAAGCTCCAAATCTCACAAGGAGAAGAACCAAACAAGAACCAATAAAGATGATGCAAGGATGCAATGGTTTGAGCTCTCTACGAACGATACGATCAAGCTACTCATCGAGAGCCCCCCTTGATATTACGACAATCGATCCTATAACCCGGTCTCCCAACTACCACCATGAGACCGGTAAAATAAAAAACCTAGCAAGGGAAAACCTTTGCCTTGCACATAGTCCACTTGAGCTAGATGATGACGATCTTGACTCCCTCAAGTTGGACCACCTTTCTTGATTGTGTTGGCTCGATGAAGACTAGTTAATTGCTCCCCCATACTTCACTATGGGTGAGCCACTCTTTGGCACATCTTCACAAGTCCATTTACACCACAATGTACGGCAAGCTTCAAGGATGATCTCTTCGTGATGCTCCACTTGAACTTGCACACCGCAATCTTGATGACGATCACCACTTGATGTCATCCTCCACGGGTTGTATGAGATCTTCCTCTTGATGCAAACCCATGGAAACAAACCTAACCCCACATAGAACTCACACGTAGATCATGGGTTAGTACACAAAGCGTAATGGGCAATGCTTACCATACCATGGGATCCCTTGATCCCTCTCGATACATCTTGTACGCTTTGTGTGTTGATCAACTTGATTCACTCTTGACTTAGTCTTGATCAACCTTGTATTGTGTCTTCTACATGACCACTCTTTGGATAATTCCTTGAATACACATTGGTCAACATATAAACTCCTTGAAACCAACAAATGGACTTCAAGAAATTCCTATGGACAAATCCTTCAAATATAACTCAAGACAACCATTAGTCCATAGAGATTTTCATCAATTACCAAAACCAAACATGGGGGCATCGCATGTTCTTTCAGTCGCCGCCCCAGATCCAATTGCTCTCCAGCACTAGGCGGAGCAGCAAGGGCCCCGCTGCCGCAGTCCTCGGCTGCGCCACGAGCTTGCCCGGTGCCAACCTCATGCAGTGGCGAGGGAGGGAGGGAGAGGAGGAGGGTACGCCAGTGGCGGGAGGATGGTCGCACCCGAGTCGCCTGAGCGGGGGCGACGCGGGGGTCACGCGGGGGTGAATCCACAACTTAATGTAGCTGCTCATCGTATAACTATGTCTCTAGTTTTTTTTTCATTCTGCTCCTAATTGTATCCGGGAGACTCTTGTATCTATGGTTATGTAATCAATAAAGCCGATGTTCTTCAAAAAAAAGTTTGCAACGTAATCGACATGCTACGTGCAAGCTGACTGACTTTTCTATTTTGGTCCGTCGACTAACCAAAATATTTTGTTAGTCGATTTGCTCCAATATGTGCATTCTTTCTATTTTTATTTCAACATAGTATAGATGCAGAAACTTATACATACGCACATATATTCATCCCTATGAATGCACGCACACACCCTATCCCTATGAGCACCTCTGAGAGACTGAGCTGGCACACCTTGACACTATGCTTCCTACTTGATCGTTCATGCATACTAGGGCTAATATCGTGTTTTGACCCTTTTTTAATACTTGAGTCAGATCTGACCCTGCCTTGCAAAAATCTAGGGATCTGACCCTTTTCTTACCGCCAGAGTCCATGGCAGTAGGGTATAATAGCCTACCGCTAAGGTCTCTGGCAGTAGGGTTGCACACCCTACCGGAAAATTTTCCTAAGTATAAAACACAGTGCATGCTCGCACCTACCGCCGGGCACCTTGACGGTAGGGTTGTACAGGCAGCCGCCAGCCTGTTTGGCGATAGGGATGTTTCCTACCGCCAAGGTCCCTAGCGGTAGGCTGTTACACCCTACCACCATGGGCCCTGGCGGTAGCAAAAGGGTCAGATCCTGATTTTTTTTACAAACTATTATGACCGGCATAGGGGCTTAGCCCAGTGGGTTATGGCCCAAGTATCTTAATTAGGGGCTTAGCCCAATTATCTTATCGTATTACGATCCTTTGCTTAGGAGCCAAGTAAACCTCTCTATATAAGGAGAGGAGATGTATCAATCTAATCAAGCAAGAAGCAATCATAATTTGCTCAGCTTCCCTTAGGGAGCCGGGAGACCTAAACCCTAGCCGCCTCCTGCCTTCGCCGCCGCTGCTCCCCGTCGCAAGGATGGCGCCACGCCGCCGGTCGCCGCGCACCAGCCCTCGTCCTTCCCCCTCCTTCCCCTACAACCTACGCCCTAGATCCGGTAGGGCCCTAGCTCCTACCAATTTGGTATCTAGAGACTCGGGCTCAATCATGTCTTCGTCAACGCCAACGCCGCCGCTGCCAATCATCACCACCGCACCACTGACCACCGTCGGTTCCCCACCGCCGCCGGCCCCGGTCACCGTCACCACCGCCGGTTCCCCCACGCCGCCGGCCCCGGTCACCTCCGCTGCGCCGACAATCGCCGTTTTCACGCCGGAAGAAGTCACCAGTATCTTGCGGGATCTCGTGACGGCCGTCCAGGGCATCCATCTGTACCTAGCCGGGCCGCCCGCACCTCCGCCTGCTGCGACTACCGCCGCCTATGGCCACCCCGCGCTGCTGTGGCCGTTCCAAGGCGCGCCTGCAATGGGCGGGCCACCGCTGCCATCATTCCAGGCGGGGCACCCCAGCGTGCCGCCTCCGCCGCTGCTGCACCTGCCCTGGTACTCGATACCCGCGGCGATCGCCGGGGCCCATCCGTCGTTCCAGCCGCCACCCGCCCTAGAGCCGTCCTAGCCGCAGTGGCCCGCGCCGGTTCTCACGGCGCCATCCGCGCCCGCTCCACCGCCGCACTGGCCCACGCCGGCCCCAGCCGCGCAACCCGCATCGCCCGCGCCGGTCCAGCTCCCACCGCCGCCGCCCAGCTCCGGACTGGGCCAGTCCACACCGGGAGGCCTCCCGGTCCAGCAGGTCCGGTTTCCGCCATCACCGTCCCAGATCCCGGCTGGCTAACCGGGACGTCGCCACCGCCAGTTTACACGGAGGCCGGGGACCCACCGGTACCCACGCTGCAGTGTGGGGCCTCGTCCGCAGGGGCCTATGAGGGTCTCCCCACCATTGACCGGGCGCCGTCATCATCACTGCTCCGCACCGTCGAGCCGATCGGCCATGGCGCGCTGACCCAGACGCCGCCACGGTTAGCCAAGATCGACTTCGCCACTTATGACGACACGGAGGACCCGCTTAACTGGCTCAACCAGTGTGAGCAATTTTTCCATGGACAGCGCACGCTCGCGTCGGAGCGCACTTGGCTGGCATCCTACCACCTCCGCGGTGCAGCCCAGACCTGGTACTACGCCCTCGAGAAGGACGAGGGCAGCATGCCCCCTTGGGTGCGCTTCCGCGAGCTCTGCCTCCTTCGTTTTGGGCCCCCGATCCGCAGGAGCCGCCTGGCGGAGCTAGGCCGCCTTCTCTTCACCTCCACGGTTCAGGGCTTCGCCGACCGTTTTCAGGCCCTGGCATGCCACGCGTCGGGCGTGACGGCGCAGCAGCGGGCCGACCTCTTTGTCGGTGGACTTCCGGATCACACCCGCGTGGACGTGGAGCTTCAGGGACCCCAGGATATCCAGACGGCCATGTACTACGCCCACGCGTTCGAGCGCCGCGTGGTGGCCGTCCAGCAGGAGTCACCGTCCCAGGCCACTGGGTCACTACCCTGGCCAGATTCCACTCCGGGTTGGCCTGTTCCGGCTTCCGTGGCACCCCTCGCCGCGACCACGGCGGGCCCGTTCCGCCGGCTCACCTCGGCTGAGCTACTCGAGCGTTGCCGCCAAGGGTTGTGCTTCAACTGCGACGAGCCCTACACGCCCGGCCACACCTGCCCGCGACTCTTTTACCTGGAGGTTGCAGACTACATTCCGGAGGACGCCGTCGCCGCCTGTTGGGGAACGTAGTAATTTCAAAAATTTCCTACGCACACGCAAGATCATGGTGATGCATAGCAACGAGAGGGGAGAGTGTTGTCCACGTACCCTCGTAGACCGACAGCGGAAGCGTTATCACAACGCGGTTGATGTAGTCGTACGTCTTCACGATCCGACCGATCAAGTACCGAACGCACGGCACCTCCGAAGTTCTACACACGTTCAGCTCGATGACGTCCCTCGAACTCCGATCCAGCCGAGTGTTGAGGGAGAGTTTCGTCAGCACGACGGCGTGGTGACGATGATGATGTTCCACCGACGCAGGGCTTCGCCTAAGCTCCGCGACGGTATTATCGAGGTGTAATCTGGTGGAGGGGGGCACCGCACACGGCTAAAATATCGTATATCAAGTGTGTCCATGGGGTGCCCCCTGCCCCCGTATATAAAGGAGCAAGGGAGGAGGAGGCCGGCCCTAGGAGGGGGCGCACCAAGTGTGGAGTCCTACTAGGACTCCCTAGTCCTAGTAGGATTCCACCTCCCATATGGAATAGGAAAAGAGGAAGGGAAAAAGAGAAGGAAGGAAGGGGGCGCCCCCCTTCCCTAGTCCAATTCGGACCAGACCAAGGGGAGGGGTGCGGCCACCCTTGAGGCCCTTTTCCTTCTTTCCCGTATGGCCCAATAAGGCCCAATACGTATTCCCGTAACTCTCCGGTACTCCGAAAAATACCCGAATCACTCGGAACCTTTCCGAAGTCCGAATATAGTCGTCCAATATATCGATCTTTACGTCTCGACCATTTCGAGACTCCTCGTCATGTCCCCGATCTCATCCGGGACTCCGAACTCCTTCGGTACATCAACATACATAAACTCATAATAAAACTGTCATCGTAACTTTAAGCGTGCGGACCCTTTGGGTTCGAGAACTATGTAGACATGACCGAGACACCTCTCCGGTCAATAACCAATAGCGGGACCTGGATGCCCATATTGGCTCCCACATATTCTACGAAGATCTTTATCGGTCAGACCGCATAACAACATACGTTGTTCCCTTTGTCATCGGTATGTTACTTGCCCGAGATTCGATCGTCGGTATCTCGATACCTAGTTCAATCTCGTTACCGGCAAGTCTCTTTACTCGTTCCGTAATACATCATCCCGTAACTAACTCATTAGTCACAATGCTTGCAAGGCTTATAGTGATGTGCATTACCGAGTGGGCCCAGAGATACCTCTCCGACAATCGGAGTGACAAATCCTAATCTCGAAATACGCCAACCCAACAAGTACCTTTGGAGACACCTGTAGAGCACCTTTATAATCACCCAGTTACGTTGTGACGTTTGGTAGCACACAAAGTGTTCCTCCGGTAAACGGGAGTTGCATAATCTCATAGTCATAGGAACATGTATAAGTCATGAAGAAAGCAATAGCAACATACTAAACGATCGGGTGCTAAGCTAACGTAATGGGTCATGTCAATCACGTCATTCTCCTAATGAGGTGATCCCGTTAATCAAATGACAACTCATGTCTATGGCTAGGAAACATAACCATCTTTGATTAACGAGCTAGTCAAGTAGAGGCATACTAGTGACACTCTGTTTGTCTATGTATTCACACATGTATTATGTTTCCGGTTAATACAATTCTAGCATGAATAATAAACATTTATCATGATATAAGGAAATATATAATACTTTATTATTGCCTCTAGGGCATATTTCCTTCAGTCTCCCACTTGCACTAGAGTCAATAATCTAGTTCACATCGCCATGTGATTTAACATCAATAATTCACATCACCATGTGATTAACACCCATAGTTCACATCTCTATGTGACCAACACTCAAAGGGTTTACTAGAGTCAATAATCTAGTTCACATCGCTATGTGATTAACACCCAAAGAGTACTAAGGTGTGATCATGTTTTGATTGTGAGATAATTTTAGTCAACGGGTCTGTCACATTCAGATCCGTAAGTATTTTGCAAATTTCTATGTCTACAATGCTCTGCACGGAGCTACTCTAGCTAATTGCTCCCACTTTCAATATGTATCTAGACCGAGACTTAGAGTCATCTAGATTTAGTGTCAAAACTTGCATCGACGTAACCCTTTACGACGAACCTTTTGTCACTTCCATAATCGAGAAACATATCCTTATTCCACTAAGGATAATTTTGACCGCTGTCCAGTGATCTACTCCTAGATCACTATTGTACTCCCTTGCCAAAATCAGTGTAGGGTATACAATAGATCTGGTACACAGCATGGCATACTTTATAGAACCTATGGCCAAGGCATAGGGAATGACTTTCATTCTCTTTCTATCTTTTGCCGTGGTCGGGCTTTGAGTCTTTACTCAATTTCACACCTTGTAACACAGGCAAGAACTCTTTCTTTGACTGTTCTATTTTGAACTACTTCAAAATCTTGTTAAGGTATGTACTCATTGAAAAACTTATCAAGCGTCTTCATCTATCTCTATAGATCTTGATGCTCAATATGTAAGCAGCTTCACCGAGGTCTTTCTTTGAAAAACTCCTTTCAAAACACTCCTTTATGCTTTGCAGAATAATTCTACATTATTTCCGATCAACAATATGTCATTCACATATACTTATCAGAAATGCTGTAGTGCTCCCACTCACTTTCTTGTAAATACAGGCTTCACCGCAAGTCTGTATAAAACTATATCCTTTGATCAACTTATCAAAGTGTATATTCCAACTCCGAGATGCTTGCACCAGTCCATAGATGGATCGCTGGAGCTTGCATATTTTGTTAGCACCTTTAGGATTGACAAAACCTCCTGGTTGCATCATATACAACTCTTCTTTAATAAATCCATTAAGGAATGCAGTTTTGTTTATCCATTTGCCATATTTCATAAAATGCGGCAATTGCTAACATGATTCGGACAGACTTAAGCATAGATACGAGTGAGAAACTCTCATCGTAGTCAACATCTTGAACTTGTCGAAAACCTTTTGCGACAATTCTAGCTTTGTAGATAGTGACACTACTATCAACATCCGTCTTCCTCTTGAAGATCCATTTATTCTCAATGACTCGCCGATCATTGGGCAAGTCAATCAAAGTCCATACTTTGTTCTTATACATGGATCTCATCTCAGATTTCATGGCCTCAAGCCATTTTGCGGAATCTGGGCTCATCATCGCTTCCTCATAGTTCGTAGGTTCGACATGGTCTAGTAACATAACCTCCAGAAGAGGATTACTGTACCACTCTGGTGCGGATCTTACTCTGCTTTACCTACGAGGTTTGCTAGTAACTTGATCTGAAGTTACATGATCATCATCATTAACTTCCTCACTAATTGGTGTAGGAGTCACAGGAATAGATTTCTGTGATGAACTACTTTCCAATAAGGGAGCAGGTACAGTTACCTCATCAAGTTCTACTTTCCTCCCACTCACATCTTTCGAGAGAAACTTCTTCTCTAGAAAGGATCCATTCTTAGCAACAAATGTCTTGCCTTCGGATCTGTGATAGAAGGTGTACCCAACTGTCTCCTTTGGGTATCCTATGAAGACACATTTCTCCGATTTGGGTTTTGAGCTTATCAGGATGAAACTTTTTCACATAAGCATCGCAACTCCAAAATTTTAAGAAACGACAACTTTGGTTTCTTGCCAAACCACAGTTCATAAGGCGTCGTCTCAACGGATTTCGATGGTGCCCTATTTAACGTGAATGTAGCTGTCTCTAATGCATAACCCCAAAACGATAGTGGTAAATTGGTAAGAGAGATCATAGATTGCACTATATCCAATATAGTATCGGTTATGACGTTCGGACACACCATTATGCTGTGGTGTTCCCGGTGGCATGAATTTGTGAAACTATTCCACATTGTTTTAACTGAAGGCCAAACTCGTAACTTAAATACTCTTCTCCACGATCAGATCGTAGAAACTTTATTTTCTTGTTACGATGATTTTCTGCTTCACTCTGAAATTATATGAACTTTTCAAATGTTTCAGACTCTTGTTTCATTAAGTAGATATACCCATATCTACTCAAATCATCTGTGAAGGTCAGAAAATAATGATACCTGCTACGAGCCTCAATATTCATCGGACCACATACATCTGTATGTATGATTTCCAACAAATCTGTTGCTCTCTCCATAGTTCCGGAGAACGGCGTTTTAGTCATCTTGCCCATGAGGCACGGTTCGCAAGCATCAAGTGATTCATAATCAAGTGATTCCAAAGTCCCATCAGTATGGAGTTTCTTCATGCGCTTTACACCAATATGACCTAAACGGCAGTGCCACAAATAAGTTGCACTATCATTATTAACTTTGCATCTTTTGGCTTCATTATTATGAATATGTGTATCACTACGATCGAGATCCAACAAACCATTTTCGTTGGTGTGTATGACCATAAAGGTTTTTATTCATGTAAACAGAACAACAATTGTTCTCTAACTTAAATGAATAACCGTATTGCAATAAACATGATCAAATCATATTCATGCTCAACGCAAACACCAAATAACACTTATTTAGTTTCAACACTAATCCCGAAAGTATAGGGAGTGTGCGATGATGATCATATCAATCTTGGAACTACTTCCAACACACATCGTCACCTCGCCTTTTACTAGTCTCTGTTTATTCTGCAACTCCCGTTTTCGAGTTACTACTCTTTAGCAACTGAACCAGTATCAAATACTGAGGGGTTGCTATAAACACTAGTAAGTACACATCAATAACATGTATATCCAATATACCTTTGTTCACTTTGCCATCCTTCTTATCCACCAAATACTTGGGGCAGTTTCGCCTCCAGTGACCAGTCCCTTTGCAGTAGAAGCACTTAGTCTCAGGCTTAGGTACAGACTTGGGCTTCTTCAGTTGAGTAGCAACTTGCTTGCCGTTCTTGAAGTTCCCCTTCTTCCCTTTGCCTTTTTCTTGAAACTAGTGGTCTCGTCAATCATCAACCCTTGATGTTTTTCTTGATTTCTACCTTCGTCGATTTCAGCATCACGAAGAGCTCGGGAATTACTTTCGTCATCCCTTGCATATTATAGTTCATCACGAAGTTCTACTAACTTGGTGATGGTGACTAGAGAATTCTGTCAATCACTATTTTATCTGGAAGATTAACTCCCACTTGATTCAAGCGATTGTAGTACCCAGACAATCTGAGCACATGCTCACTAGTTGAGCGATTCTCCTCCATCTTTTAGCCATAGAACTTGTTGGAGACTTCATATCTCTCAACTCGGGTATTTGCTTGAAATATTAACTTCAACTCCTGGAACATCTTATATGGTCCATGACGTTCAAACGTCTTTGAAGTCCCGATTCTAAGCCGTTAAGCATGGTGCACTAAACTATCAAGTAGTCATCATATTGAGCTAGCCAAACGTTCATAACGTCTGCATCTGCTCCTGCAATAGGTCTGTCACCTAGCGGTGCATCAAGGACATAATTTTTCTGTGCAGCAATGAGGATAATCCTCAGATCACGGATCCAATCCGCATCTTTGCTACTAACATTTTTCAACATAATTTTTCTCTAGGAACATATCAAAAATAAACACAGGGAAGCAACAACGCGAGCTATTGATCTACAACATAATTTGCAAAATACTATCAGGACTAAGTTCATGATAAATTTAAGTTCAATTAATCATATTACTTAAGAACTCCCACTTAGATAGACATCTCTCTAATCATCTAAGTGATTACGTGATCCAAAGCAACTAAACCATGTCCGATTAACACGTGAGATGGAGTAGTTTCAATGGTGAACATCACTATGTTGATCATATCTACTATATGATTCACGCTCGACCTTTCGGTCTCTGTGTTCCGAGGCCATATCTGTACATATGCTAGGCTCGTCAAGTTTAACCTGAGTATTCCGCGTGTGCAACTGTTTTGCACCCGTTGTATTTGAACGTAGAGCCTATCACACCCGATTAACACGTGGTGTCTCAGCACGAAGAACTTTTGCAACGGTGCATACTCAGGGAGAACACTTTTATCTTGAAATTTTAGTGAGAGATCATCTTATAATGCTACCGTCAATCAAAGCAAGATAAGATGCATAAAGGATTAACATCACATGCAATCAATATAAGTGATATGATATGGCCATCATCATCTTGTGCTTGTGATCTCCATCTCCGAAGCACCGTGCTTGTGATCTCCATCTCCGAAGCACCGTCATGATCACCATCGTCACCGGCGCGACACCTTGATCTCCATCGTAGCATCGTTGTCGTCTCGCCAACTTATTGCTTTTACGACTATCGCTACTGCTTAGTGATAAAGTAAAACTATTACATGGCGATTGCATCTCATACAATAAAGCGACAACCATATGGCTCCTGCCAGTTGCCGATAACTCGGTTACAAAACATGATCATCTCATACAACACATTATATCACATCATGTCTTGACCATATCACATCACAACATGCCCTGCAAAAACAAGTTAGACGTCCTCTACTTTGTTGTTGCAAGTTTTACGTGGCTGCTACGGGCTTAGCAAGAACCGTTCTTACCTACGCATCAAAACCACAACGATAGTTTGTCAAGTTGGTGCTGTTTTAACCTTCGCAAGGACCGGGCGTAGCCACACTCGGTTCAACTAAAGTGAGAGAGACAGACACCCGCCAGTCACCTTTAAGCAACGAGTGCTCCGAACGGTGAAACCAGTCTCGCGTAAGCGTACGCGTAATGTCGGTCCGGGCCGCTTCATCTCACAATACCGCCGAACCAAAGTATGACATGCTGGTAAGCAGTATGACTTATATCGCCCACAACTCACTTGTGTTCTACTCGTGCATAGCATCAACGCATAAAACCAGGCTCGGATGCCACTGTTGGGGAACGTAGTAATTTCAAAAATTTCCTACGCACACGCAAGATCATGGTGATGCATAGCAACGAGAGGGGAGAGTGTTGTCCACGTACCCTCGTAGACCGACAGCGGAAGCGTTATCACAACGCGGTTGATGTAGTCGTACGTCTTCACGATCCGACCGATCAAGTACCGAACGCACGGCACCTCCGAAGTTCTACACACGTTCAGCTCGATGACGTCCCTCGAACTCCGATCCAGCCGAGTGTTGAGGGAGAGTTTCGTCAGCACGACGGCGTGGTGACGATGATGATGTTCCACCGACGCAGGGCTTCGCCTAAGCTCCGCGACGGTATTATCGAGGTGTAATCTGGTGGAGGGGGGCACCGCACACGGCTAAAATATCGTATATCAAGTGTGTCCATGGGGTGCCCCCTGCCCCCGTATATAAAGGAGCAAGGGAGGAGGAGGCCGGCCCTAGGAGGGGGCGCACCAAGTGTGGAGTCCTACTAGGACTCCCTAGTCCTAGTAGGATTCCACCTCCCATATGGAATAGGAAAAGAGGAAGGGAAAAAGAGAAGGAAGGAAGGGGGCGCCCCCCTTCCCTAGTCCAATTCGGACCAGACCAAGGGGAGGGGTGCGGCCACCCTTGAGGCCCTTTTCCTTCTTTCCCGTATGGCCCAATAAGGCCCAATACGTATTCCCGTAACTCTCCGGTACTCCGAAAAATACCCGAATCACTCGGAACCTTTCCGAAGTCCGAATATAGTCGTCCAATATATCGATCTTTACGTCTCGACCATTTCGAGACTCCTCGTCATGTCCCCGATCTCATCCGGGACTCCGAACTCCTTCGGTACATCAACATACATAAACTCATAATAAAACTGTCATCGTAACTTTAAGCGTGCGGACCCTTTGGGTTCGAGAACTATGTAGACATGACCGAGACACCTCTCCGGTCAATAACCAATAGCGGGACCTGGATGCCCATATTGGCTCCCACATATTCTACGAAGATCTTTATCGGTCAGACCGCATAACAACATACGTTGTTCCCTTTGTCATCGGTATGTTACTTGCCCGAGATTCGATCGTCGGTATCTCGATACCTAGTTCAATCTCGTTACCGGCAAGTCTCTTTACTCGTTCCATAATACATCATCCCGTAACTAACTCATTAGTCACAATGCTTGCAAGGCTTATAGTGATGTGCATTACCGAGTGGGCCCAGAGATACCTCTCCGACAATCGGAGTGACAAATCCTAATCTCGAAATACGCCAACCCAACAAGTACCTTTGGAGACACCTGTAGAGCACCTTTATAATCACCCAGTTACGTTGTGACGTTTGGTAGCACACAAAGTGTTCCTCCGGTAAACGGGAGTTGCATAATCTCATAGTCATAGGAACATGTATAAGTCATGAAGAAAGCAATAGCAACATACTAAACGATCGGGTGCTAAGCTAACGTAATGGGTCATGTCAATCACGTCATTCTCCTAATGAGGTGATCCCATTAATCAAATGACAACTCATGTCTATGGCTAGGAAACATAACCATCTTTGATTAACGAGCTAGTTAAGCAGAGGCATACTAGTGACACTCTGTTTGTCTATGTATTCACACATGTATTATGTTTCCGGTTAATACAATTCTAGCATGAATAATAAACATTTATCATGATATAAGGAAATATATATAATACTTTATTATTGCCTCTAGGGCATATTTCCTTCACCGCCGACCTTGCCGCCCCAGCTGCCGCGAAGGTGTTTGACGCTGGTTGATCACCTCGAGGAGTTCAGCAAGCGCTTCCCCACCTTACAGCTCGAGAACGAGCTGTTTGTGCAAGCGGGGAGAAGTGTTATGACCGGCATAGGAGCTTAGCCCAGTGGGTTATGGCCCAAGTATCTTAATTAGGGGCTTAGCCCAATTATCTTATCGTATTAGGATCGTTTGCTTAGGAGTCAAGTAAACCTCTCTATATAAGGAGAGGAGATGTATCAATCTAATCAAGCAAGAAGCAATCATAATTTGCTCGGCTTCCCTTAGGGAGCCGGGAGACCTAAACCCTAGCCGCCTCCTGCCTTCGCCGCCGCTGCTCCCCGTCGCAAGGACGGCGCCACGCCGCCGGCCGCCGCGCACCAGCCCTCGTCCTCCCCCCTCCTTCCCCTACAACCTACGCCCTAGATCCGATAGGGCCCTACCTCCTACCACAAACTAGGGTCATATCTTGATTAACTTATAGAAAATGGTCAAAACACGAAATTTTGCCGCGTACTACCTGCTCACCTCATCACTCAGCTGTAGCAAAGTGTGTGCGCTGGACGTTGGTGTTCATGCATAGGGCCACTACTTCTTTCAGGCGTAGATCAGCGAGACCAATGTGATTTACTTCTTTCACACGTAGATCAGCGTGAGCTCGGTGATTGTTATGTGTACTTGAAACACATACCGGACACAATCTTTGTAGGGGTTGCTTTAATCCAAACGAGAAAATCGACCGAAACTAAAATAGATTTCAGGTGACAGAAAAATAGCAAAATGATTTATTTATTTTGTGAAATGCAAAAAAATTAAATATAAATCGCATTTTGAGTAAGCACAAATAGAAACCCATTAACCCAGTATGTGGTGGACTGAGGCAACAACAAAGCACAAGCCAAAACCGTTAACCTGACAACCAAAAGAAGAAAAAGGGTAGTCGCATGAAATTCTAATACTTGGGATAAGTTCGATTTTGCACCATCCAACAAGAAAATGAACATGCATCAAATCATAATCGACTTGCACCAAAATTTTCCTCTATCGATTATTTTAGAGGAGCAGTCGACCCTATGCAACCAAACACAAAAGGCCACCAGATACTTGGGCTTGGTTCACAAATTAGAAATTAACTCGATACCTAGTAAGACACAAGATAAAAACAAAAATAAATGTACAAAAATAAAAATATAAAGTTTTCTAATAAAGAATGAATTAATGGCATTGATAATACCCTTTAAGAAAAAGAAAATAAAAAATTTTGCACACAACTTACACACAAATTTTGGCTTTTTTTAATATGCTAGATAAAACATATAATAGTTGAATTTTTACATGACAAAGTTTTATAAGAAGGAATGAATTAGTGGCATTGGTATTACCCTTAAAGAAAAAGAAACTGCAAAAAAACTATAAAATCAAAATGATGAAGTTTCCTAAGAAAAAAATGAATTTGTGGTGTTGGAATGACCGTTTAAGAAAAAATTAATTAAATTATAAAAAACTTGCAGACAACTTTGCCCTAAAAATGCACTTTTTTAATATCAATTTATCAAAGAGTAAATATTGAATAGTGTGATTTTAGCACTCTAGCATAATTTACACACATATTATAGAGTACTTACATCTATACTTAAGCATCAATTAACAAAGACATATATCAAAATAAAACATAAACTTGGGCCTTTACAACCACAAAACAGAAGCCCGCCAGATATATAGGCTTGGTTTGAAACATAACCTAAACTGAACCAACACCTAGTAAGACACATGAGAAAAATGAAAATAAAAAAATAAAGAAAAACAAAAAATGAAGTTTTCTAAGAAAGAATGAATTAATGACTATGTATTACCATTTAAGAAGAAAGAAACTAAACGATAAACAAATAATGACAAAATTGCACATAATTTACAAAGAAATTATGTTTTTGTAATTTTCAAGAATCAGCATATAATAGTGCAATTTTCACAAAATATAAGTTTTGTAAGAAGATCCAAATTAGTGGCATTGGTGTTACCCTTAGAAAAAATGATGAGCAAATTAGCGGCATTGGTATTACCCTTAAAAGAAGAAAATAAAATTAAAATAATGAAATAATGAGGTTTTCTAAGGAATAATGAATTAGTGGCTTTGATGCTACCCTTTAAGAAGAAAAAAAAACTAAAACAAATGATGAAGAAATTGGCACACAATTACACATAATTCTTTTTTTTATAATATGCAAGAATAAGCATATAATAGTGATATATTTAAAAGGAATTTTCCTAAGAAAAAATATATTATTGGAATTGGTATTACCATTAAAGAAGAAAGAAAACAAAACAAAATATAAATAATGAAGTTTTGTGAGAAAGAATGAATTAGTTGCTTTGCTAATGGCCTTTAGGAAGAACGAAATTGAAATATTAACTAAAGAGAAATCTGAATAATAAAGTTTTCTAAGAAAGAATGAATTAGTGACATTAGTATTTCCCTTTAAGAAGAAATAAAATGAAAACCGATGAATAAATAATTAAAATATTTGCTCATAATTTACATGGAAATTGCGCTTTTTATAATATGCAGAAATAAGCATATAATAGTGGAATTTTCACACACAAAAAAAAGTTTCCTAAGAAGGAATGAATTAGTGGCATTGGTATTGCCCTTAAGGAAGAAAGAAGATGGAAATAAAAACTAAAATAGAATCAAAATAATGAAGTTTTCTAAAAAATAATTAATTAGTGAATTTGGTATTACCCTTTAAATAGAAACAAAATGAAATAAAAACGAAAATAAAATAAATTAATTTGGTTTTCCAAGGAAGAATGAATTAATGGCATTGGTATTGCCGTTAAGAAGAAAGAAAATAAAAAAATTAAAACAAACAATGAAAAAATGTGCACACAATATATACAAAAAATCCACTTTTCAAAATATGCAAGAATAAGCATATAGCGATGGAATTTATTAATGCAAGAATAAGCAAGCATTGGCAACTACTAAGAATTTATTAAGGTAAAACACACCCAGAGCATTAAGATCTATGAGTCTTCTTTATCCCATATGCATAAACTCCCATACTCGGGTACGGTAATATCTGTCACTCACGACTATAGAGTGGAATAACACTAGCCAAATCATTATCACTCACGCGCTTCTGACCTGTCAGTGGATCAGGGTCAGATGGGCCGGTCAGTGATGACTATAATAACAGACGGGCTAGCCGTCTAGTGCTAACTATCCTAAGGGCCGCAAGCTGAAGCATATCAGTGAAAGGCTGTAGACATGTGGCCGGTTAGTGATGTAAAAAATTTGTCTGGCAGCTTGGGGGCTGCGCTGCTAATGCAAATCCGTTCCTAAATATAAGTCTTTTTAAAGATTTCATTACAAACTACATACATACGGATATAGTAGACATATTTTAGAGTGTAGATTCACTCCTTTTGCTCCGTATGTAGTTCATAGTGGAATCTCTAAAAAGACTTATATTTAAGAACGGAGGGAGTACAACATATACACATATACAAAAGACAACATCAATACAAATAATTTAAATGTTCCATTACATATACACATACACATACAAAATCGTTTACATTTAATTTCATGGCCTACACATACATTGCATTGGGTATCCTCGTCCCGCTCCGGCCTGCGAGGCTCGTGGAGGAAAAGGGAAGAGGACGACAAGAGAAACAGAGGACTCCAAAGACGGTGGCATAGAGAGAGAAAATGATATTATGAGCTCGTACATGTATTGTTCAGTCTTTCATATATATTGGCATGTCGACTTTACCATATCTTCAAAACTGTAATAATATAAGTTCAGTTTAAATTGATTATGATACTTATAATTGTTTCAACACAACTTTGATATTTTTTCCTATTTGAAACGTTGAATTTTTTTTACTGGTCCATCTATTATATACAAAAAGTACTTTACAGGCTAACCAAAAAAGGGAATTATGCTAGAAATTACCACAAAAATTAGAAACATCTAGCCATTTATTTAATAGAGTAAAAAATTACAGCCGTCCGATCTAAGCAAAGGAAAATTAATTACCCACCTTTGCCCTTACATATACTACCAATTCACTAAAAAAAACTCTTCCCTAAAAAAACATCTTAGGTCCATATCCCTTCACGTTCCTAACTGAATATTAAAAAACTCATGCCTCTATCTCTTCACGTTTCTACCTGAATAGTAATTGATCGTTTCCCTAAAAAACACCTCACGTCCATATCTCTTCACGTTCTCCTCACGTCCATATCTCTTCACGTTCTTGGATTGAGGATGCATCGTCGCGTTTGTTCCGTCGAAAGAAATCGCCAAGACGTTCCGTCCAAAGAAGCCGCCAAGATGTTCTGTCGATCAAGATCGATCCGATATGTTCCGCCGATCAAGATCGATCCGATCGTAGCCGGCCAAAGCAAAGAAGCCGCCAAGATGTTCCGCCGATCAAGATCGATCCGATCGTAGCCGGCCAAAGCAAGATCGCATACCTAAGCCTACAAGTGTGCACGCACACGTGCTGCACCCAGACAAATTCAATCAAGCAGCTTGCTTGCTTGTACGTGTGATAAATTGATCAAGCATGTTTAAAAACTAACTGCATATCAGCGCCATCGGCCACGAAGACATGCAGCATGCACATGGCCAACTAATGGAGCTTGGCAACCTGTAGATACATATTCTAGCTAGCACATCTCTTCCTTTTGATTAATGTTTCAATTTTGGCTGTACCATGACCGTAAGCCCTCTCTAAACCTTGCATTGCCTCAATGTTTCAGCCCTATGTTCTTCCCCCTCTCTGGTCTTGAATCAATGGATCCAAAGAAAAGAAGGACGACAAGCAGATATGGCTGGAAGGCACATGCCGACCCCTCCGAGGTGGCTCACACAACGACAAGCAGCATGAGCCACAGCCAAATCCAAAGCTAACGTAGGTACTTGATCGATTCTCTCAGACCATCCAGGCCTTTTGTTTTCTGCTCTTCAACTCTTTTTTTGTTACCATAATTGTTCTATTCATTAGTTGTTAACAAAACACACATAGAAGTTGATACTCGATGCCAAAATATACATAAGCATCATCAAGTTGATTCTTTTGTCACATGCATGGTACATGAAAGGAGAATATGCATCAGACAATAAAGTATTGGTTCCTGGCCATTAGTGTCCATGAACATCTCAGCCAATAGAATTTTCTAGCCAAAATGTTGATTACTGTGCCTTTCTTAATCAAACTTCGGAATAGCTATTTTCTGGTCAACAATCACGGTTGTCCCATAACCATCTTCTAATCCTTTTGCACCTGCACATATCTTAGTGCTCAAATCAGATAACTTTTAGTATCTACTACTCCCTCCGTTCCAAAATAGATGACTCAACTTTATACTAACTTTAGTACAAAGTTAGTACAATGTTGGGTCATCTATTTTGGAACGGAGGGAGTACATAGGAATAGTAATTTCACAGTCACCTGACAAATATCAAAATTATAATTGACCTCTTTGGCTCAAGGTCTGCATGATGACATGGAGAAAACAAGCAGTGTTCGCTTGTGACACAATAAGCACTGTTTTCTTGATCTTAAACATTGGTGGTTGTTGCCTCCTTTCTATTTTCTACGGTATCTTGATTGTCTGCTTATGAAGTACATAATATAGCCAGATAAACTTTTATATAAAAACTACATAATTAAAATGCATCTCACTTCGTGGTTACACCCGATCTGCTAGAAACTAACAGCGATAAACCTTTTGGACTGAGGGTAAAGCATTCTTCATGTGATTCTGCTTGTCTCATTGTCAAAGTTCACACCATGCAAATATACAATTGAAGGGAAGAATAAATTAGGTCCTGCAACTGATAAAGAATAGTCCACAGAACACCGTCAAGCAACCTTGGCTGAACACTGAAACTCCTCTCCTACTAACGGCACCTCCCGAAAGACGTCACAAACAAGTCCTTTAGTTTTTCTCCTCTATAAATTCGAAAGAATTTCTACAACTGAGGTTTTGGACCAGGCCAGTTCTAAAATTTTGGAGGATTGAACTATTACCCTCTGTTATTCTAAGACATGTGCCCACTCAGCTGACCACCAGCCCGGCTTAATCGTCTTCACCATGACAGCAAACTTCAAACATCAGCGAGATTTATGTTCTTTTGCTAGAGTAAGTTATTCAAATTATGTAAGCAATTTTAAAGTTATGTATATAACTTTTTACATTACTTTTACATGGTTAAATTCTTTCAGTGGTGAGAAGATAGGGATCACTCTATGGGCAAATTTTTTTGGAAGTATGGTTAATGGAGGTTTTGCACAAACAAACGATCATAATTGTCACTACAAAATTTATCAAAAAAATAAAAGTTCAGAGTTCTCACTATTGATTTATTTTGCATATGTTACTCATCTTAATATTTAATTCTGCAAATTCTATTGATATTACTTCTTCCTTTCTCATATGTACTTAGATTTATTTTAGCCTCAAAGAATTAAAAAATAGGCTTTTGTTTATAATAACAATAGATGTGAAAATCATAGTAAAAAAACAATAGATGTGAAAAGGACGCGTACTCAATTGAAGATGTACATTTGTAACATGTCTGCTCCGCATAACCATTCCGGAAAATGAACACATCCTTATGATAGACCTGCACCTCTCCAACTCGGACTTTCACTTTTTTGCTCTTCATATTCAATGAATGACTACAAACATGAGGACAAACACTTGGTAGAAACAGCAAATAAATGAGACCAAACAATTTGCTATCTAAAGAAGTGCTCAAACTATAATACAGAAAGGAATGAAGCTGCTAATAACCAAAAGAACTAATTTTTAAGGGGGGCTACACTATTAACCTACTAACTAGCAGCAACAATGGACTGTATGACTGTTGGAATCTCCATTGTACAGCAGGACTAAATGGCCAGGATAGAAAAACTCGGTAGTGCTTTACACATATTCTGCTTCACAGCATCAAACATGGAGAGCCAGAATCGATTTCAGTCAACTAATCATGCATTATCAATTTTATACTCTAATGTACCATTATCCATTGTCTATTTGGGAATTTACTACATAAGAGTGGTCCATGCACTCAGGCCAAGTGCATGTATACAGTACAATTATTGGTACAAACCAAAGGAATTGGTCAGATAGAAACAAAGATTTTTCAAAAAGAGCACATGCAAGTAGATGGGTGTTGGCTTGAACTTTCGCCAGGGTAGAGGCCATCTCGATCGCAGTGAACTAGATGGATAACACTGCCTTTTATACATTATATATGATCATAGGTACATGAAGGAAAAAAGTACACTGCAGACTACCTTCAAAATAATAACTCACTTACCTATGATAACAAGATATGACAGGACGGAGATGGTCAACTACTCCGGATAAGTACTGGAAAGATGCATCAACATTTTATGGAAATAGTTCAGTAATACCAAACATCAATCGACATTCTACATCATCTGATATTTTAAGCTTATTATGTAGTCAACCCAATGTTGAGAGCATCAGATCATCGTTATGTTTCATATGTAGAATGCAATCAAACCTAATTTTACTAAGTTATTAAAATAAATTTGTCTTTGGGAAATATTAAAACTACAGCTAATCACAAATACATTGTACACTAATCACAAACTGCGATTCCGGTCTCAGGCCCTGAAAAAAGTGGACGGCGCATAAACTAATTAACAATTTGCCTTAAGCTGTGTTGGGCATCCAGACTTACTACTATCTCATTTCAATAGCAGTCAACATATACCATTTGTCACTGTTAAGAAATAAAGAAATACCTTAAAGTATATTGGTTCAGTAGACAGAAAAAGGAAAATGGAGAGGGGGCACCTGAAGGTGGAAGAATGCGATGCTGAAGCGGGGTTGTGGCTGTCGAGGATGAAGACGATGCGTCAGCGTGCTCGCTTGGGGACAGCAACGACGCCTCCGGTCCGGCGCTCGGGGACGGAGATAACACCCCCAGGATCCCCACAACCACAATCTGCAAGAGCTAAGGGGAACGAGATCCACACCTTCATCGCATCAATGGAAGCCGACGGCCGTCGTGTTCGACGAGCTCGAATCCTCCCTCAGGCAGCTGACATCAGGGCCCTGCTACCCGTTGACGGCCCGGGAGATCGACGAGGCACGCGGGCAGCCAAACTATGCGCAGTCCCAGCCACGAGGTGTGTGAGGACCACGAAGTATGAGAGCAGACCGAGCGGAGCTTCGAGGTGATCCTCACATATGCGATGCGGCGGACCCAGGCTGGCTCATCCTTTTACATGGCTGGGAGCTCCCGAGAAGAAAAGAAGACTTTTTTCCCCACGGTGTTCCAAGTTCAAGAGGACTTTTTTTGGAAAGGGAGAAGACAAGAACACTCGAGAAAGGACAAAATGAAGGTTCATGTTGGTGGGAACCTGTAGCCGCACTACGATTTTTTATGTACATGTAGCCACTCCACGTGTTGATAATCTGGATAGTTGTTAGATGGAACTTTGCTTAGGTGAAAAGATTAGACAACAATGGTACTACTTACGGTGTAGTACGTGTTTAACTTAACTCAATCAAATGTCTATCAAACACCACTAAAGAAACAAATGTCTATCAAACACCACTAAAGAAACAAATGTCTATCAAACAAGAAAGTGCCACCACGAACCATTTTAGTATATAAATGTTGTACTAAAATTAAGACGCTTATTTTAGGATCGGGGGAGTATATCTAATTCAAAAAATAAAAATATGTTCAATGTCAATTGAAAAGAGAAGGTGGGACATAATTGACTAATGCTCCCTCCATTTCATAATGTAGTGCGTCCGCGCTTTTCGAGATTCAAGTTTGACCATAATTTTAACCAACGTGACCGACTGTTGCGAGAGCAAAAATTATATCATTGAATTAATTTAACCAATGTGGACGGCGGCGGGAGCAAAAATAGCAAATATACATATGGGAAATGCTACATATATAAATTGCGCCCTAGGAATAATTGTGAAAAGTTAGCATAGTATCCATAACAAGCAAGTACATGATTATATATATTTATATATCGATGGGAAAACAAAATATACCTCGAAAAAACTATGTTTAAAAAATGCCCATATGTGTGATTTGTGAATGCGGTCACATTTCATTCGATTTTTCTTTAGACCAATCAAATAATGTGTTCTACTGATAAAACTTTATAAAATTCTAGCCCGCACACCGGGCGGGCCACTTTACTAGTTGATTAAGAAGAGGGTTAGAGAGTTATTGCTCAACAAAAGAAGCACCCCACATTGCAAAAAAAAAAAAGCAACAAAGGTTTCACTCTCTAGACACTATGCTACTCAAATGTCTCGTCTCTACGGTGACCCAAAGGTTGGCCTCGTCCTCAATGAGTTCTAAGATGTGGTGAGGCGGCGTCAATTTTTTTCTAAAGACACGTACATTTCTTCTGTTCCTCGGGTCCAATTCACAAGCATGGTTAGGGAAACCATCGCCTTCCAATTTACAACTATGGTACATTTGTCAAACTAAAACGCAAACACGTGTACTTTGGCAGATAGACAGTCATCTGTGTACGTCTCCCTCGTGACGCAAGCCAGTATGTCAAATATTGTAACCCACATCTCACGGTCACGTAGGTCCTACTACGAGATTGTCCGAGCAGTGCACGTCAGCCGCGTAAATTTTCACGAGATCAGATTAACCACAGAAAACCTTATCTAGTACTCCCACCGTTCCTAAATACTTGTTTTTCTAGGCATTTCAAATGAATATCACATACGGATGTATGTAGACATATTTTAGAGTGTAGATTCACTCATTTTACTCCGTATGTAGTCACTTATTGAAATGCCTAGAAAGACAAGTATTTAGAAACGGAGGGAGTACTTGCTCGTAGTAGACTTTGACAGATGAGGTGTCCGACTGGACAGCAAAACCAGGTCAGCACTGCCAACCACCGGAAGAGCACTAGAGCAGCATGTAGCCCCTCCACCGTGCGCGTAGCAAAGTTGCTCAGACTCGACTTTCTCCTCAGTGGATAATAATCGCACACACTACTACTCATAAGCCGTGGCATTACTCGTGTCGATGACTGAGACAAGTTTCGTGCCCACTGATCCATCTATAGCTCGGTTGCTTTGGATGTCATTTTCCACGAGAGTGACGGTGCAGGAGTTTAGAGGAGCAGCGCACAGGATGACAGGAAACACTTGCCCCCGGCCGGCAGTTGACTTGACTTCACCACCGTTTGTTCCCGGTTATTTTTTTTCCCTTGGAAGTTGTTCCTCCGGGTATTAGGAAATCGGCAACCCTCAAATTTTCTCCCGCAGCGGACAGAGAAGACCAGTCCGCGGACACGGATGTGAGAGCACGCCATCCAACCATAGCCTATATATGTCCGCCAGTAAATTCAAATTCAAATGTACTTTGATCCACACAGCATGCCGGATCACACCACCGCTGAATCGCATGCCCGGTCACAACCAAAAAGAGGCAAATATGCTAAGTTTTTACATGTCTGAATCCAAAAAAATATTAGTCTATGCATTTCTGCCCTGCCGGATCGGCAATCCCAGCCAGCTGATCCCCGATCAAGGAGGTGTCGTCGCCGCCGCGTAGGCAGCATCCGCCTCCGCCGCGTCCTCATAGTCCCCCACCGCCAACACATCTTTCTACCGCTGCAACATCTGGTAGCAGAGGATTGCACGATCATTCTTGCGTCGGCATCCAAAGAGTCGACATCCAAGGTTAACATCTTGGTGTCCTCCGCATTGGCGGCGATCTTCACCCTCTTTTCCTCGAGTGCGGCCAACAACTGGAAACGGTTGCTAATACCCCGTAGGCTGAGGAGCAAAAGGAGAAATCCGCACTTCCTCTCTTCGATCATGGTCCTCCTCTCTTTGAACTTGAGCTTCTTGTTTGTCGCCTCCATTAACAGTTTGAACCGCTCTGCCTTCTGCTCCTCCTTGATCTCCGAGCACCTCACGCATGTCTCCTCCTTCTTCGCCAAGATGTCCTTGAACCTCTCTGCCAGCTTGGTCACCGCACCTTCTCGCTTCGCCCTCTCCTCCTCCCACTTCTTCCCCCGCAAGTTTCTTCTAACCTTCTTCGGCGATTCTTGGGTTGGGTCGGTAGGGTCACCGGTTTCTTCCTCATTAGCTTGGGTGGCGGTCTTGGCAATGAAATGGTTCCACTTTGGTTTCCCATTCAACTTCAACCAACAATGCATGACGGTGAAGGACTTCTTCTCCAACTTCTTGTACACCACACAAACACGAATAGGCTACAAAGTGAAACAATGTCGATAATGCATATCCGTCTAGTGAGCAACAAAACAATACATGTCCAGCTAGTGATCAGCAAAACTAAAGCATATCCGGCTAGTGATCAACTTACTTGCCCGGTGATTTGGGCACCGCTAGGCCACCGTGCGATGAGATGCTTCAAGTGTCCGCAATACTTGGACACAGCCTCTTGGATGTCGCACCATCAATGATTGAGGGACTCCCTTTCACGGTTGCAGATGACTGCGTCGGAGTAGGGCGCGAAATGCTTGTATTCATGGAACCATATGTGACTGTTCCTTCAAAAGGTTGTGCCCTTTTGCTCCGTGCCATGGACATGATCGAGGCTAGTGGCCAACCATGCATCGCACAACAGCTCATCCTCCTGCATGTTGAAACTTCCTCCTCTACCCTTCTTCTCTGCATCGCCGGTTGTATCATCCGGATCATCGTCGTCGTCGTGCTCCTACCCATCGAGTTGCTGCTCTCCGGCAGCCTGAAAGGATCGAGAAGAGGGGTATAGATGGGGGTGATTAGACCCTCAAGAAGTAAAGGTGGCAATTTTTAAGTTCTTTAAGTTGAGGTGGAGTTTTAGCACAAGTTTAAGCATTCACAATACATTTCAAGCAAGCATGCCAAGAGTATGAGCAGCGAAAAGAGTAAAGCATGCTAGTTGCAAGAAAGTAAAGGGATGGGATTGGAGTGTGCAAATGCAATGAAGACACGGATATTTTTTGCGTGGTTCCGATAGGTGGTGCTATCGTACATCCACGTTGATGGAGACTTCAACCCACGAAGGGTAACAGCTGCGTGAGTCCACGGAGGGCTCCACCCACGAAGGGTCCACGAAGAAGCAACCTTGTCTATCCCACCATGGCCATCGCCCACGAAGGACTTGCCTCACTCGGGTAGATCTTCATGAAGTAGGTGATCTCCTTGCCCTTACAAACTTCTTGGTTCAACTACACAATCTTGTCGGAGGCTCCCAAGCGACACCTAACCAATCTCCTTGCTCTTGTGATTCAAATGATAGTCTCCCCAACACTCAACTCTCTCTCTCTCTCTCTCTCTCTCTCTCTCTCTCACACACACACACACATATTTGGATATGGTGGAAAGATGATTTGAGTGGAAAGCAACTCGGGGAAGAATAGAAATCAAGAATCTTGTGGTAGGATTGGAATATCTTGATCTCAACACATGAGTAGGTGGTTCTCTCTCAGAAAATGTATGCTGGAAGTGTAGGCACATTCTGATGGCTTTCTCTCATATGGAGAAGGGGGTGGAGGGGTATATATAGCCTCCACACAAAATCCAACCGTTATACACATTTGACCCAACTCGGTCAGACCGAATAGAAGAACTCGGTGAGACCGATTTATTTCAAAATGTGAACGTTACTGGAACAACTCGGTGGGACCGATGTGCTAGGGCTTAGGGCAAACATCAACTCGGTGGAGCTGATTGCATCAACTCGGTGAGACCAAAGTGAAGCCATAAGCAAACCGAGAAAAATGTCAAGCAAACTCAGTGGGACCGATTGCTCATTTCGGTGAGACTGAAATGTTACAAAGGGAAACAGAGAGTTTGTAAGGCCATCTCGGTGAGACCGAGATCCGTATCGGTGCGACCGAACTGTTAGGGTTTCTGGCAGTGGCTATGTCATATGAACTCGGTGGCTCCGGATAGGAAGAATCGATGGGGCCAAGTTTGACTTTGGGTTTTGGACATATTTGGAAATGGGAAAGTGGTTGAGGGCTTTGGAGCAATATCACTAAGCACGTTGATCAAGCAAGCCATTAAGCAACACCTCATCCCCTTTTAATAGTATTGGCTTTCCTATGGACTCAATGTGATCTATGATCACTAAAAGTAAAATGAAGAGTCTTGAGCTTTTGCCAATGCATGTCCTAGACACCTTGAAGGGGTTCCACATCCTCTTGTCCTTTCCACGCCACAGTTGATTGTTGAACTTGTCTGAAATACGCTAGATAAAAGCATTAGTCCAACAAGAGATATGTTGACATTAATTACCAAAACCACCCAGGGAGCACTTGTGCTTTCAGGCTCCCCCTTTTTGGTAATTGATGACAACATGCATCAAAGCTTTAGGTAAATGATACAAAGAGTAATAGGTAAAGCTTTGGAGAGACATGTAACATGCATAAGCTCCCCGTACATGTATGGAATCATGTGAAGATAGAATATACTAACATGTGAATGCATTATCATGACAGAGCAAGCACAGAGTTACATGTATCTTGGCTATATGCATCAGAGCAAATGATGTGATTTGGAAATGTACCTTCATGTTTATGAATCTCTCTTGCAAACAATATGTACATCAGCAAGAGATCATCATGCACATGAGTGTGATGCATATACTGACCTTGTGGTCTTGAGCTGGCTTTGGAAAGAGTGGACTTGAGAAAACAAGGTTAGATAACACAAGAACACTCCTAGTAAAGCAATTTCAGAAAACCACAAATCACGTACTAAGTACTTCATTTAGATATAGACATGCCCCCAAAGGTCTAAAGATGTGCAATGAATTCCAAAGATTTTCTCCCCTTAGACATGGTCTCTTTCTCCCCTTGAATCTGATATTGGATAATGGGAGAAGATAGGGTGAGATAAAATCAGAGCAACAGGAATTTAATAGCGAAGGCTAAGATCAAACATTGACATGTCTTTCCCCTCTTTAAAGACATGCGACTACTCTCCTCTTTTGTCAGCAAGCATCTATTTGATAAGCCTTTGGTGTGCTCTCTCTCCCCCTTTGACATCAATTTCCAAGAAGGGCACTTCTGGAGCATGAACCAAGTAGGTGTGGTCCTTGAGAGTCATTACAAAGCAGTGGGTAGCTAATGATGTTGATAGAGGGAAGGATCATTGAGTGGAGCTGAAGAAAACATGCAATAAGAAATGACAAAACATTTTCTCAGAGTTGAAATCGGTGACTTCGAGTTGTTTTCCTTTGGTAACACCGAGATGACAGTGTCACAGCAGGTTCCGATCGGTGAGACCAAATATGTCCATGTCGGTTGTACCAATGAACTATTCACAAGGAGTCCTTGTATTTCGATCAAGCCGATAGTTTTGGATCGAAGGGGCCGAGTTCAACACAGAGTAAAGATTTTGTCAACTCAGCTCACTTAGCAAGTAAAATCTCACAAGGATTTGCAAGGAATTAACAGAAAGATTTGCAATGAATTAAACACAGATTAAGAGGGAAAAACAAGATCTAGATGAAGTTTTTTTTGTTAGAGGGAGACATAAAGAAAAAAAATCATACAAGAAAAATCAATTGAGCAAAAGAACACTACAAACTCCATCTAGAAAGGGTCGGCGACAAAGTCACCTATGTTAGAGTATATTGACTGAGGAGTCAAGTGATAGCACTTGATCATAGGTCATACTCATCGTTTAAGCTCAAAATGGGGTTACCATTTTTCGTTTAAGCATTTTGATGTGTTCACACCTTGTTGAGTTGCTTTAGCTCATGACTTGGAGCAAAGCTTCTCTAAGATGGAATGCCATACCTTGGGTTGTGGTGTTGATCTTGATCATGTGGTTGAACTTGTGTTGGATGCTCACGGTTGATGTTGTCCATCAAGAGTTTGGAGCACCGCTAGTAGTTTGAGTTCATCTTCCTACACGAGTTAGTCTTGCAAGGAAGAGCACTTGTGTATCCAAAGTGACAATCATGAAACTTGATATATTGAAATAGTCAAAGGATATGTTGAGCGAGTTCATCCTTCCTTGTATTCAACAACCACATAATAGGGGCTTGGTGATGTAAAGATTGCTCAAAATGTGAGTGGCTTGCAATTTCATAGATTTGGGTTTGATACGTCTCCATTGTATCTACTTTTCCAAACTCTTTTGCCCTTGTTTTGGACTCTAATTTGCATGATTTGAATGGAACTAACCCGGACTGACGCTGTTTTCAGCAGAATTGCCATGTTGTTATTTTTGTGCAGAAATAAAAGTTCACGGAATGACCTGAAACTTCACGGAGATTGGTTTTGGAATAAATAAATAATATTGGCGAAAGAATCAACCGAAGGGGACCCACACCCTGTCCACAAGGGTGGAGGGCGCGCCCACCCCCCTGGGCGCGCCCTCTGACCTTGTGGGCCCCATGGAGCTCCACCGACCTCAACTCCAACTCCATATATTCACGTTCAAGGAGAAAAAAATCAGAGAGAAGGATTCATCACGTTTTATGATATGGAGCCGCCGCCACCTCCTGTTCTTCCTCGGGAGGGCAGATCTGGAGTCCAATTGGGCTCCGGAGAGGGGAAATCGTCGCCATCGTCATCATCAACCATCCTTCATCACCAATTTCATGATGCTCACCGCCGTGCGTGAGTAATCCCATCGTAGGCTTGCTGGACGGTGATGGTTTGGATGAGATTTACCATGTAATCGAGTTAGTTTTGTTAGGGTTTGATCCCTAGTATCCACTATGTTCTAAGATCGATGTTGCTATGACTTTGCTATGCCTAATACTTGTCACTAGGGCCCGAGTGCCATGATTTAAGATCTGAACCTATTATGTTTCCATGAATATATTTGTGTTCTTGATCCTATCTTGCAAGTTATAGTCACCTACTTCGTGTTATGATCTGGCAACCCTAGAGTGACAATAGTCGGGACACTTCCAGGTGATGATCGTATGATACGTCTCCGTCGTATCTATAATTTTTGATTGTTCCATGCCAATATTCTACAACTTTTACATACTTTTGGCAACTTTTTATACTATTTTTTGGACTAACACATTGATCCAGTGCCCAGTGCCAGTTCTTGTTTGTTGCATGTTTTTCGTTTCGCAGAAAATCCATATCAAATGGAGTCCAAACGTGATAAAAAGTCACGGAGATTATTTTTGGAATATATGTGATTTTTGGGAAAAAGAATCAACGAGAGACGATGCTCAAGGGGCCCACAAGGGTGGAGGGCGCGCCCCTTGACCTTGTGGACACCCCGTAAGGCGGTTGGTGCCCTTCTTTCACCGCAAGAAGGTTAATATCCAGATAAAACCGTGTTAAAATTTCAGCCCAATCGGAGTTACGGATCTCCAGGAATTTAAGAAACGGTGAAAGGGCAGAATCTGGGAGCGCAGAAACAAAAGGAAACACACACACACAGATAGATAGATAGATAGATAGATAGATAGATAGATAGATAGATAGAGAGAGAGAGAGAGATCCAATCTCGGAGGGGCTCCCGCCCCTCCGCCGCCATAGAAGCCAAGGACCATAGGGGAAACCCTTCTCCCATCTAGGGGGAAGGTCAAGGAAGAAGATGAAGAAGAGGGGATCTCTCCCCCTCTCTCCTGGTGGCGCTGGAACGCCGCTGGGGCCATCATCGCAACAACAATCTACACCAACAACTTCACCGCCATCATCACCAACTCTCTCCCCCTCTATGCAGTGGTGTAACACCCCTTCTCCCCGCTGTAATCTCTACTTGAACATGGTGCTCAACGCTATATATTATTTCCCAATGATGTATGGCTATCCTATGATGTTTGAGTAGATCCGTTTTGTCCTATGGGTTAATTGATGATCGTGATTGGTTTGAGTTGCATGTTTTATTATTGGTGTTGTCCTATGGTGCTCTCCTTGTCGCGCAAGCCCGAGGGATGCCCGTTGTAGGGTTTGCAATATGTTCATGATTTGCGTATGGTGGGTGGCGTGAGTGACAGAAGCACAGACCCGAGTAAGTAGGTTGTTTGCATATGGGAATAAAGAGGACTTGATACTTTAATGCTATGGTTGGGTTTTACCTTAATGATCTTTAGTAGTTGCGGATGCTTGCTAGAGTTCCAATCATAAGTGCATATGATCCAAGAAGAGAAAGTATGTTAGCTTATGCCTCTCCCTCATATAAAATTGCAATAGTGATTACCGGTCTAGTTATTGATTTCCTAGGGACAAATAACTTTCTCGTGAAAAAAAAGCTCTCTACTAAAACTAACTTAGTGTGTCTTTATCTAAACAGCCCCTAGTTTTTATTTACGTGCTCTTTATTATCTTGCAAACCTATCCTATCACACCTACAAAGTAGTTCTAGTTTCATACTTGTTCTAGGTAAAGCGAACGTTAAGCGTGCGTAGAGTTGTATCGGTGGTCGATAGAACTTGAGGGAATATTTGTTCTACCTTTAGCTCCTCGTTGGGTTCGACACTCCTACTTATCGAAAGAGGCTACAATTGATCCCCTATACTTGTGGGTTATCAAGACATTTTTCTGGCGCCGTTGCCGGGGAGCAATAGTGGGGTGAATATTCTCGTGTGTGCTTGTTTGCTTTATCACTAAGTAGATTTTATTTGTTGTTCTAAGTTGTTCTCTATCTTTAGTTATGGATATGGAACACGAAATACCAAAAAATGAGGTGTACTTGCTACTCATGGAGATGCGAAACCTCCTAAAACCCTCGATGCTTGTTATGTGAAAGATATTATGTACTACTTTGATAATCCTGAGAAAACCCCACCCCATTCAACTATATAATGGGAGTAACGTTGGATCAACGTGAATACTTTAGGGATTATCGCTTGACTCAAAAAGGGAAACTATTATGGGATCAAATTTATATGTTGCGTTGGTATGCTCGACAACTATGCTTGAGATATGATTATACTTGTTGCTCTAGGATGAAGGCTCCACACCTTCCCTTTTCATGCAAATTTAATGATGATAAAACCTTGGCTTCTTATGCTAATGGTATATATGATTACTATGATGTTGAACAAATAGAAGAATTCGTTGCTTTTATGGGTGCTTACGAAATTGAATCTTTGTTTAAAGAGTGTGAAAATCTTTATGATGATGTTTACAGACCTAAAAATTTAGTTATACTCAAATTTTTCTATGAGAATTATGAATACAATGCCGATATTGATGCGTTTATTGAGAAAGTCTCCGTTGTCCAAGAAGAGACTAATATTTTGCAGGAATGGAGAAGAAATTGATGACACTGTGAGCTCATTAGATGAAAAAGATGAAGAGGAGAGCGAAGAACAAAAGGAGGAAGAGCGGATTAGCTACCCGTGCCCAACTTCTAATGAGAGTAACTCTTCAACTCATACATTATTTAATTTCCCTTCGTGCTTACACTACAAAAAAAGACACATCCATGACATTTTGGGCCGAACGATTTTTTTTGTCATACTTATGACACTTCTATGACGATAATTGTGACGAAACCCGGTATCATCATAGATGTGGTGGGCTCCTACTTCTATGACAAAAACTCATGACAGAAAATGGGCTTTTCGTCCTGGGCGGGCCGGAGACGCAGTTGCATGACATTCTTTGGGCCGTCCATGACGGGAAAAACCGTGGTAGAAGCGAGGGCGAGGAAAATATCAGGGTGTTCCCGGTTACGGTGGGTGGTCGGGGCTAAGCGATGCGCGTTTCTCTCGTACACGCACGCGCGTGGGTGTGAGGCATTGGGCTCTAACTGAACCCGAGCGAGGCGTTGGGCTCTAACTGAACCCGAGCGATTGCTCTGCAGGCTACGCGTTACTGAACCCGAGCGATCGATCGATGGCTGTTAACTGAACCCGATCGAGCGATTCCTTCGCTACCGCTGCTGACTGAAGCCGATCAATGCTGCCTCTAGATGAACAGTGAGTGTTGCTGGGGGGGTTGGATGAACAGTTCCCGGTGGGGGTGGATGAACAGGACCCCGTGGTGTTGCCTCTGGATGAATAGGACCCCGATCGATCGAGCCGGTTGGGGCTGGATGAACATGACCCCGTGGAGGGCTGGATCTGGATGAACAGGACCACCCCGTGGAGGACTGGATGAACAGTAGACGGTGGAGGCCTGGATGAACAGTAGCCCGTGGAGGGGTGGTTGAACAGGAGCCCATGGAGAGGGCTGGTTGAACAGTAGTTGGTGGAGTAGCGCGCGGTGGAGGCTGGATGAACAGGAGCCCGTGGATGAACAGTCGCAGGTGGAGGCTGGAGGAGGTCGACGGTGGATGAACAGTAGCCCGTGGAGGCTGGAGGGGGTCGACGGTGGAGATGAATAGTATCCCGTGGAGTCCCGTTTTGCGGTACGCCACACCCCTCCCGATGAACAAGACCCCCGTTTCGACCGTAGCGCTCCAGCACAAGTCCGTTTCCTCCGTTTTGCGGTACGCCACACCCCTCCCGATCAACAGGACCCCGTTTCGACCGTAGGAGGCCCGTTTCCTCCGTTGTGCGGTACGCCAGGCCTCGTTTCCATCGACTGTTCCGTCCAAGCCCTTCCGATGAACACGATGACGCATTCCGTTCCGACCCAGCCGGTTGGCTCCCCATGAACACGACGACGATGCAGTTTCTCCGTTCCGACCCAGCCATGTACACGAGCCCTGGCCGTACGTATGAGTAGGCGTTCGAGACCCCGCCCGTATGTACGTACGTGGCCATATTTTCTTTCTTACACACTGGCCGTTGTACGTACGTATACATGCTACGTGCGCGCCTCTACTACGACACGTGTGCGCCTCTACATCGACCAGCATGTACGTACACGTTCGTGACCAGAATGACAATGCTACGTACGCTTCGACCAGGTGGGTCCCGACTGTCAGGCACTTCCTTGCGTGCGAAGATGTAGCTGGTGGGTCCCAGCAGTAAGGGGGGCGAATCATTTTTTTTGCCCGGACGCACTTCCTTGCGTGCGAAGATGTAGCTGGTGGGTCCCAGCAGTCAGGGGGGAAACGTTTTTTCGCGAAATATGGTGGCCCGTTCGGTGGGTCCCCGCTGTCAGGTGCAGGAATAATTATTTTGCGCGTAATAAGGAGGCACTTCCTTGCGGCTGCCGTGGACCCAGCTGTCAGCCTCTCCACGTACAGTACTCTTTCGATGGAAGTCGGTCGTTGACCACATTGACCACGCCGCGCCGAGAGCACCAAGGCGGTGGATGACGGCGAGGCCTGGGAAGGGGATGACGTGGAGCAAGGGAAGACGCGGCAGTGGATGCCCACGCGGAGAGGAGTACGAGGGTTCACTGGTTCGGCTGCGGTGTGAGGCTGCCATCGCCGCAGAATAACAGGGGGTGTGGGTGAGTAGAGGGATGGCCTGGCCAGAGGTGGGAGTAGTAGGGGGCGGTGAGGCCTCCGCAGCATCGTAGCCGGCCACGGGAGGCGGGAGCACGAGGCACGACCGGCGCTGGTTTGGGCGGCTGGAGCAAGAAGACCAGAGGTTGAAGAAGCACTACGGCCGTTGGATGGACATCGTACGGTCACTGGAGCTAGAATCATACATATTGACTAAGTTGACAAAGCCCTCCGTCCCCGACAACTTAGTAGGCCCACAAGTCAGCCTCCCACTATACTGGGTCCCAGCTAGCAGGGGGAGTATTCATTTTTTTGTGCGTAATAAGGAGGCACTTCCTTGCGTGCGAAGATATAGCTGGTGGGTCCGAGCTGTCAGCGGTGGTAACGTTTTTTTTCGTGAAATACAGAGGCTCTTTCCGTGGGTCCCAGATGTCAGGTGGAGGAATCATTATTTTGCGCGTAATAAGGAGGCATTTCCTTGCGTGCGGCCGTGGACCCAGCTGTCAGCCTCTCCACGTACAGTCCACTTCAGATGCATGTCGGTCGTTGACCACGTTGACCAGGCCGCGCCAAGAGCACCAGGGCGGTGGACGACGGCGAGGCCTAGGAAGGGAACGACATGGAGCCAGGGAAGAGTCGGCAGTTGTTTCCCACGCGGAGGGGAGTATGACTGTACGAGGGTTTACTGGTTCGTCAACCGTCGCCGGAGAATAACAGCAGGTGTGGGTGAGTAGAGGGATGGCTAGGCCATCGATGGGAGTACGGTCGGGCAGTGAGGCCTGGGCGGCAGCACAGCCGACCGCGGGGAGGAGGGAGCAGGCAGTCCCGCCGGCGCTTGTTTGAGCGGCTGGAGCAGGAAGAGCAGAGGTTGAAGAAGCACGACGGTCGTTGGATGGACATCCAACAGTCACTGCTTGTGCGTCAACCTTTTTTTAGGAAAGCCTCAAATCTGTGGAAAACAGCATACAACCCATCTGCCATTATTTCTAATAATTTACAGCCCATTTGCTAATTCTTAAGGTTTTTTTGGAGCCCATATTCTTTTTGTTAGCATTACAACCCATATTGTGGCCACGGTTAAAAAATTATAAGAAATTTTGCATATTTCGTTGCGGTCCGAACTGTTTTTAATCCCGAAACTCGAGTCACATTCAAACTAATTTTAAAATAAATGTATATCAATATAAAATCCAACAAATTGTCTACGCATAAAAATCAATGCAATTTAAAATCTCGAAATGAAAAAAAGAAATTTGAAACTAATTGCCAGTTTGATGTGTTTTAAAAATATATAGCCCATTTCTCATTACTGATAGGCCATTTTCTCGGCCAGCCGAATGAAGCTCTCCTCGTCTTGAAAGATTTGCATCCCAACAGGCCTGACAAAGCGACTTACTTGGCAAATCACAAAAAAACTAGGCCGTGGCCGTGGACCCAGCTGCGGCCGTGGACCCAGTTGTCAGCCTCTCCATGTACAGTACTCTTCCGATGGAAGTTGGTCATTGACCACATTGACCACGCCGCGCCGAGAGCACCAAGGCGGTGGACAACGGCGAGGCCTAGGAAGGGGACGATGCGGAGTCGGGGAATACACGGTAGTGGTTGCCCACGCGGAGAGGAGTACGAGGGTTCATTTGTTCGGCTGCGGTGTGAGGCTGCGATCGCCGCAGAATAACAGGGGGTGTGGGTGAGTAGAGGGATGGCCTGGCCAGCGATGGGAGTAGTAGAGGGCGGTGAGGCCTCCGCGGCATCGCAGCCGGCCACGGGAGGCAGGAGCACGAGGCACGATCGGCGCTGATTTTGGCGGCTGGAGCAAGAAGACCAGAGGTTGAAGAAGCACTACGGCCGGTGGATGGACATCGTACAATCACTGGAGCTAGAATCGTGCATATTGACTAAGTTGACAAAGCCCTCCGTCCCCGTCAACTTAGTAGGCCCACAAGTCAGCCTCCCACTATACTAGGTCCCAGCTAGCAGGGGGTATTCATTTTTTGTGCGTAATAAGGAGGCACTTCCTTGCGTGCGAAGATATAGCTGGTGGGTCTGACCTGTCAGCGGTGGGAACATTTTTTTCGTGAAATACAGAGGCCCTTCCGGAGGGTCCCAGCTGTCAGGTGGAAGAATCATTATTTTGCGCGATAAGGAGGCATTTCCTTGCGTGCGGCCGTGGACCCACCCATCAGCCTCTCCACGCACAGTCTACTTCCGATGGTGTCGTTCGTTGACCACGTTGACCACTCCGCTCCGAGCGCATCCAAGGTGGTGGACGACGGCGAGGCCTGGGAAGGGGACGACGCGGAGCCAGGGAAGGCGCGGCAGTGGATGCCCACGAGGAAAGGAGTATGAGGGTTCACTGGTTCGGCTGCGATGTGAGGCTGCCGTCGCCGCAGGGCCTGGCTAGCGGTGGGAGTAGTAGGGGGCGGTGATGCCTCAACGACAGCACAACCGGCCACTGGAGGCAGGAGCAGGCGGTCTCGCCGGCGCTGGTTTGGGCGGCTGGTGCAAGAAGAGCAGCGATTGAAGAAGCAGCAGGACCGTTCGATTCAAATCCAACGGTTACTGCTGCTAGAATCGTTTGTTGACTAAGCTAACAAGCCCTGCGTATGCGTCAACTTAGTAGGCCCACAGGTCAGCCTCCCAACCGGTGCACCCCAGATGTCAGTGGGAGGAATCATTTTTTTTTTCACGTAATAAGGAGGCAGTTGATTGCGTGCGACCAGGCCAGCGGAGGGAGTAGGGTGGGCCGGGGAAGCCTGTGCGGCATCACAGTGGGCCACAAGAGGAGGCAGCAGGCAGTCCCGCTGGCGCTAGTTTAGGCGGCTGGAGCAGGAAGATCAGAGATTGAAGAAGCACGTCGGCCGTTGGATGGACATCCAACAGTCACTACTGCTAGAATCGTCTGTTGACTGACAAAGCCTTGCGTAAACAAGTCAGCCTCAAAATTTGTGATGTGTACATCCCATTTGCTATTATTTTTATAATTTTTACTCATTTTCTAATTCATATGGTTTACAGACCGTTTTCCATTTTTAGAATTGCTGCCCATTTTCTCGTAAGTACCATGGTTAAAAAAATTAACTAAATATGTGGGAAATTTTGAAAATTCGCAAATTTTTGCTGGGGAACAAAATATTCTTAATCCAAAAATTAGTAGCCATACTAAAACAAATTTAAAAATAAATTAGTACTATGTCATGTTAAATCCAATGAAATACTCCCTCCGTCCCAAAATTCTTGTCTTAGATTTGTCTAAATATGGATGTATCAAGTCACGTTTTGGTATTAGATACATCCGTATCTAGACTAATCTAAGACAAGAATTTTGGTACGGAGGGAGTATAAGATATCAGTGAAGAACAAAAACAAAAAAAGAAACTAATATCCCATTTGCTATATTTTTTGGAATTTTCAACCCCTTTTGATATTACTTTTAACAGACACTGACCATACTCTTTGGCCAGGCCGGAATGCATCCCTCCTCGTCTTGAAAGATTTGCAGCCCGGTAAGTCGGAGAAAACAAATAGGCCTAGCTTGGGTATTCTTCAAAAGAAATATTGGGCTACCTATTTTCCCAAAGAAAAAACTGCTGGGCTGGTCATGTTGTTAGACGGGCCACAAAGACCGCACAACCCAGTTTATAGCCTGCTCCTCCGAATTACTACTCAAAAAAAGTTGTGCAATTCTGTCGTTAATTGACTATACGTTGAAAATGATGTGGGTCCCAAATATCAGCAGTGTAACACCCACGATGCGGCTATATCTCCCACGTGTCGAGGCACGACTTAGAGGCATAACCACATTGTGGTTTTGTCGCAAGAAGGGTCATCTTCACACAATCCCATGTAATGAACAAGAATGGGATAACGAGAGTTGGCTTACAATCGCCACTTCACACAATACATAAATATAATTCATACATCATCCAAAATACACACATAGGCCGACTACGGTCAAATCCAAATGAAAATAAGATAATCCCAAATGCTAGATCCCCGATCGTCCCAACTGGGCTCCACTACTGATCATCAGGAAAAGAAACATAGTAACGACCACGTTCCTCATCGAACTCCCACTTGAGATCAATCCCATCATCTGCACTGGCATCGTCGGCACCTGCAACTGTTTTGGTAGAATCTGTGAGCCACGAGGACTCAGCAATCTCACACCCGCGAGATCAAGACTATTTTAAGCTTATAGGAAAGGATGGTGTTATGAGGTGGAGCAGCAGCAGGCACTAAGCATATATGGTGGCTAACATATGCAAAAGAGAGCGAGAAGAGAAGCAACGGAACGGTCGTCATCTAGTAATGACCAAGAAGTGATCCTGAACTCCTACTTACGTCATTCATAACTCAAACCGTGTTCACTCCCCGGACTCCGCCGAGAAGAGACCATCACGGCTACACACACAGTTGATGTATTTTAATTGGGTCAAGTGACAAGTTCTCTACAACCGGACATTAACAAATTCCCATCTACCTCATAACCGTGGGCACGGCTTTCGAAAGATAATACCCTATAGGGGTGTCCCAACTTAGCCCATCATAAGCTCTCACGGTCAACGAAGGATAAACCTTCTCCCGGAAAGACCCGATCAGTCTCGGAATCCTGGTTTACAAGACATTTTGACAATGGTAAAACAAGACCAGCAAAGCCGCCCGATGTGCCGAGAAATCCCGATAGGAGCTGCACATATCTCGTTCTCAGGGCACACCGGATAAGTCAAGCTACGAGTAAAACCAGACCTCGAGTTTCCCCGAGGTGGCCCCGCAGGCTGCTCGGTTCGGACCAACACTCAAAGGAGCACTGGCCCGGGGGGGGGTTTAAACTAAAGATGACCCTCGGGCTCGCGAAAACCCGGGGGAAAAGGCTTAGGTGGCAAATGGTAAAACCAAGGTTGGGCCTTGCTGGAGGAGTTTAATTCAAGGCGAACTGTCAAGGGGGTCCCATAAATCACCCGACCACGTAAGGAACGCAAACTCAAGGAACATAATACCGGTATGACGGAAACTAGGGCGGGAAGAGTGGAACAAAATACCAGGCATAAGGCCGAGCCTTCCACCCTTTACCAAATATATAGATGCATTAGTAAAATAAGAGATATTGTGACATCCCAAAATATCCATGTTCCAACATGGAACCAACTTCAACTTCACCTGCAACTAGCAACGCTATAAGAAGGGCTGAGCAAAAGCGGTAACTTAGCCAAACAACGGTTTGCTAGGAAAGGATGGTTAGAGGCTGACATGGCAATATGGGAGGCATGATATAGCAAGTGGTAGGTAACGCAGCATGGCAAAAGAGCGAACAACTAGCAAAGCAAATATAGAAGTGATTTCGAGGGGTGGTCATCTTGCCTGCAAGGTTCTCAGAGTTGTCGAAAGCTTGATCCTCGTAAGCGTACTCAACAGGTTCCTCGTTCACGAACTCGTCTCCCGGCTCTACCCAAGACAAGAACACAAGCAATGGAACCACAATCAATCACGGGAAATGCACAAGCAACATGAGGCAATACATGAATGATATGCAAGATATGATATGCGATGCATATGCGTGCTCCGGAAGGAAAATGATGAGAACAAGGCAGTAACTTGGCAAACCAAGCATGCCACTGGAAAGATGAGATGATTTTGGTCGAAATCGATATAAAGATCACCGGAAACGGATGCACGGTTTGCAAATGGCAAGCAAAACAAGAATGACACGAATCTGCGATTAACAGCATGATAGCACTTAGAATGCAACAAGTAACAATGCTACAGCACTCCAACATAGCAACAAAGCATATGACAGTAATCTAAAGGAGATGCTTGACAAAAGATGAACACTGAGCTACGGCTAGATCACAACATAACAGGTTCAAACAAGCATGGCAAAAGTGCAAAAAAAACAGGTTCACAGACTTGGTGAAATTACTGGACATGCCTGAAACAGCGTCAGGTAGCAATGTTCAGAGCACGAAAACAACATGCTACAGGAACTTAACATGGCAAAACAAGGCATGGCAGTGTTCTACTAAATGCATATGACAAAAGTCCCTTACTGACCATAAGCCAAAAAGGACCAGAAGATATGATGGCAACCATGTAAACATAGAAAGTTTCGTTAACAGGTTTCAGACTTAGCAGAAAACAGAGCATGGCAGAAACAATAATATAAAGGCATCTTGGTGAGCTTGATGCACTCACCACAAAGCAATTCATGACAAAACAAGCCTACCTACAGCAAGATGGCATGTTTATGAAGCTATCCATGGCAAGAGCAAGTACATATCATGTATGAAACAACTACAACAAGTTTGGCAAAATTGAATAACACGTAAACAATCTGCCAGAAATATTTTATAGCAAAAGTAGAGCAAGATTGAGTCAGGCTATGGCACTACATAATTGCAAACAAGGGCAATAATGGATCAATTACAACAATATCTACAAAACATCCTTACTGAACAACCCAAAAATATGCATGGATCTCTTTGTAGCAACAAGTTTACATGGCAACAAAATAACAGCAGACAAAGACAGAAAATACCAAGTCCCTGAAATCAGAAACATTACGGGGCCTAGTTTGCATTCTTGTGCTAGTCACCACAGAGATCACAAAAATACATGGCATACACCTCTGTAAAGATGGCATGGCATACAACAAAACACATGTAGAGCTCATGCCCATAAGATGCACAGATCAAATGATACAAAAATAACAAATCTCCAAGTTCTGCTAAGTAACAGCAGACAACAGCAACTAGCACTCTTGCACCAGAGATTTGGGCATCAAGATGGACTCAAATGAACATGTGCAATGGAACAAAATGAAGAGCATCACGAGGCGAACATTTAGATATATTATACGCACGAAACGGAGCTATATACAGAGAGTTATGCCATCATGAACAGGTGCATGTAATGTCAAAATGCATAGGACTTGGAAGAAATTTCGAAGGGATTTCGGGTCAACCTTCGGTCTTCCAGATCGGATCGGCCCGATGGCTCGCCGGAGCTCGGCGGGGCTGCCGGAGTTGAGGGAGGAGGCGGCGGCGCGGGGGAGACGCGTCGGAGGGAGGCGGCGTCGGAGGGAGGCGGCGGCTCGCGGGCGGCGGGGCCGGCGATGGCGGCGGCGGCGGCCGGTGCCGGGCGCGGCAGCGCCGGCGGGAGGCGAAGGCGGTGGGGGCGCTGGAGGAGGCGCGCGGGCGGCGGGGCGTCGTGGGCCGGGAGGGCCCGCGGCGGGCTTCGGCGGGCCGGCGGCGCGGGGGCGGCGGACGCGCCATGTGGTGGACGCGGAGTGGCTGCGGGGCGGCGACGGCTTCGTCCGGCGCGGTACGGACACGTCCGGCGGCGCCGGAGGGCGAGCTTAGGGTTTGGACTGCGAACGTAAATCGGGAGGGATGCAAATATGTAGGTAGAGAGAGCTAGGAGAGTCCAAATGAGGTGCGGTTTTCGCCCACACGATCGTGATCGAACGACCTAGAGCATGGAGATGACTTGGAGGGGTTTTGGGCTGGTTTTGAGGGGGGTTTTTCTGTAACACACAGAAGGACTTTGCGGTTACCCGGTTAACCGTTGGAGTACCAAAAGACCTCCAAATGGAACGAAATTTGACCGGTGGTCTCCCGGTGGTATACCAAGGCCACTTGACAAGCCTCGGTCCATTCCAAAAATGCTTGACACCCGCTCACGAAACGAAAACAAAAGGGGTGCGCTGGGGGAGGTGGGAGCGCCGGATTGCAAAACGGACAACAGGGAAAATGCTCGGATGCAAGAGACGAACACATATGCAAATGCAATGCACATGATGACATGATATGGGATGCATGACATGAACAAAATGCCAAACGGAAAACAAAACCCGACCACGAAGCGAATATCATAACACATAGCCAAAAATGGCAAGAGTTGGAGTTACAAATATGGAAAGTTACATCCGGGGTGTTACAAGTAGGGTGGATTAGAGTAAAAAAACGAGGGGTTCATCTGAGTAGTAAAAGAGGCGCTTGCTTGTGTTCGGGAGTGGACCTGGTGGGTCCGTACTGTCATACTCACAACTACAGTCCTCTCCCGATTCACTATGTTGACAAGGACCGTTTCGAAAAAAAACTATGTTGACAGGACCGGACGGCGGCGCTGCGGCGAGCGCACCAAGGCGGAGGATAAAGTGCTGTCGCCAATGTGTTGGGTTGGGTTGGACATTCTTATTGAAAAATAAAAATGGACCAGAACTATTTACGACGTTGACTACGATTTGCATGGGTCCGCTGGTTGCAGGAAGAAAATGCTGGGAGAAAGAAGACTGGTCGCTATCTTTGCCTAAGAATAATATCGACTGAATGTAACGACACTATCATAGGAAATAATATCCTCCTGTTAAATTGTGAATTTAAAGAATTGGTGCATGAGCATTTAGCTTTATTTATTTATTTACTTATTTATGTTTAGGGGACCATGAGCATGTACCTGGGCCGGATTCATGTGAGAGCCTCCCTTCCAGTTAATTATGGGCTTCTCTATTGGGCCTTCATCAGTGGGCTGCATGTTATCAACAAATGGAAAATGTGTTCCGTACGAAAAATAGTATGCGCTACGTACGGTACGGGGCACTAAAGGATCGAACCGTGCAACGACTTCCAAAACATTGTGTTTGTCGTTCTAACAACACATTTATTCAACCAACAGACGAAATATACTACTGATTGTACATTGAAAACAGCAGCAACAGCAACCAGGGCTGGGGGTGCAATAGAAGCAGTAAGCAGGCCAGAAGAGTGAAGACACAGCTCTCTCTTCCAAACCAAACATCAGCCATCATTACAAAAGCGCTACTATAAAGAACAAGTGTATGCATCAAACTAAATAAAGATCCTACTACACCAAGTGTACGCATCTAACTAACTGGCTCAGTTAGACGTTACTATTTATTAAGCTATGAAGATTGGCTGACGGCTTGAACCAGATGGGTGCCTGACAGGGGAAACTCCAGCCAGCAGGTCGAAGTCTGATACTTGCGACCCTCTCTCCTACTTTGGGCTGCAGAGCATGGCGGCACATATCAGGGTGTGGTGCATGCAGAGACGCATGGTACGCTGTGTACACACAGTTTTGCCTGATGAACGAAACCGCGCTGCCATCATGATCCTTCCCGTCGGTTATCTCCTGGTTAATCGGATAATCCAGTCTGATAATTAGAGAGTGTGTACCAAGGCTAATTACCAACCTGCAGTCAAAAATTCCTAAAGGCCCAGAGAAGCTGGGATCCTGCTCAAAGACCTTGCAGTGAGTGTGATTGTATTCCACTAAACAACACGTCCGGTACGTGCGAACGATCATCAATCGTTCGCCGTCGTCTGATCGAGCCAGGAACCACCTGCAACTGCCATGCCGCTTTTCTTTGAAAGGTTCTGGGATTAGGAAGGGTAGGGACACCAGGCGGCCTACAACATCATATCAAGTTGGAGTCAAATAACCCTAAAAAAAGTTGGAGTCAAATAAAAAAGGGCTCTTGATGTAGTCAATCTTAAGAACAGCATGTTATGAGCATGAATATTTTTTCAGTAAATGTTGACAGTAATATAAGCAAGCCATCATGATATCATAGGAAAGTAACATACTGCTGTAACAACCATTTGTAGCGATGACTAGAGTAGGCCAGCAATACGTCCAACCATAGAAGGAGTCGACAGCGTAAATGAAGCCCTTGTGTTCAATGGCATCAGAGAACCATGGAGGATGTATGATCCTGCAATGGACGTGCAGATTTATCCACTTACCGCAGTGACCTGTCAGATAGGCGAGACCGTGGTTGAAGAACGCAATTAGCCTGAAGTCTTCATAATTCGCAGATCTTGTGGGCACTTGGCAGATTACAACCTTGAGCAAATCAAACTTGGTATCATGTTGGCTACTGTAAGATTCCGAGCATTCTGGGCCGCGGTGCCAAAGCAGTGTAGTGTTAATCGAAGGAAGGGGGATCAATCGCCGCGTGTAGACCTCCACGAGCATCCAGCTGCCACAACCTTCGACGAGCACCATCCAAGACGTGTTCATGCCGACCCAGTACATACCGTTAATGTAGTTGAGGGTGACGGGGATCGGATCGCAGTCAAGGGGGTTGATGCTCGCCACCCTACGATTGTTATGCTACGTGACACGCCGTTTCTGAAGATCTTAAAAAGTTCCGGCCTGAGGGCTTTGAGTAAACGGTACAGCCCCGATGAGCACACGGCGAGCGGCATGGTACTGAGATTGTCCACACGCGAAACAATGAGCTTGATTACGTCTGTGGGGAGCGAATTCCAGCCACTCTTTTGGCGGACGCTGCTCGGTTCTGCCATTGTTAGTGCTTGGGTTTCGGACGGGGGGGGGAGGCGCCTTAGCGGGGATGGAAGATTGGACGAGGGGGGAGGCACCTTAGCGGGGATGGAAGAGCAGACAAAGATGGAGAAGCGAATATGTGCTGTGGGAAGTGGACAGGTGATGATGACTACATCATGCCGCTTGACTTATGAGACACATACCAGCAGCGTAGGGTCATATCGAAGTCAGACAACTTGCTTGAGTGATCACAGTACTGGTACTCCCTACAGTACCTACTACTATGCCCTAACTTGCTTGAGTAGAGTAGTAGTGGAGTAGGACTCTGCTCTACTACTAGCACTGGAGGAGTAGTATATTCTAATCTAAAATAGTTACAAACTTCAATGCCCGAGCATGGAATGACTGCGAACCGCCATCGGTGCTAACTCCAATCCCCAACAAACGTTCGCTGGGAGACATGGCAGTTGCAAACGCCCGCGACGCAGTTACAGCACGTGTGTAAGGGTGGTGGTTTTGTCAAATACTATGGCTTAAAAACAGGCCACCGTCGGATGGAAATATGACGGTTACGTGGGATTCGCCAGGATTGAGCTCGTGCCGAACAATCGCCAGATATCATTACTAAAAAAAGGTTAAAACACCCGGGGCTATAACTTGCATCGGCTGACCACTAACAATGATACTAACATAGTTGTAAAATGGTCAAAGACCGTGTCTACGTGGTGTTTGGAATTATATGCAAAAAAATTAGCAAGATGCCCATGCATTGCACGGAACATCAAGATGCATTTTTTTACAAAACACCTGTTGTGATTGACCCATGCAGGAGTAATCCCATGTGTAAAAACTAATGATATCTTGAGAATTTTATCGGAAAATGGTATGTCGACCATTTCATCGAAAAAATGATATGTCGAGAAAGATGATAGAGGTGAGGAGGAGTGGGGCATGGTGGTGACTGGTGGTCGGGCTGGGCGGAGGCATGGGGATGGACGACGCCGGTAGCGGCCACCATGCCAGATTGTTCCAGAGACTTCCTTTTGTAATTGCTCAGCAATGAGGTTGTGGGAGATAAGGATGAACGAGGCAAGGCCTTATCTGTAAATGTGGAGAGAGGTGCGGGTATCTTTTGTAAAATTGTCATAGTTTGCTTTCTATCCGTCAGATATAGATCGGACAGTCTATATTATAAGATGGCAAGCACACCATCATCACCAACTCGGTTTTCTCTCTACTCCTACTCCTATAAAAGACTCAATTGGTGATGATGGTGTGTCTGCCATCCGCCATTTCTGACCATTAGATCTGCATCTAACGGCTGTGATGTAAGTTGTGGCCTTTTGCAACAATTCCCACTTCTCTGCTCCAGTTTACACAAAACCCCTTAGTATCTTGAAACCAACCACATTCCTCCCTTACTTCATCAAAACAGCCCAAAGAATATATTTGGAGTGAAACATAAGATATTTTTAGTGATATGTATATCAAAAGTAAACTGTTTTCTTTCAAATTTGTGAATATGTATTATTCTACTTTGGATCCGTTGCAATGGATGGGCTCATTGTTATAAAGGTTTATCTCTTGCATTCTCCGCAACCAACACCTAGTGTACTGGTCCGGGCCGGATGCTCGCAGCGCGATAACCTGAGTTCGAATTCTGTCCTAAACTTTAGCTTTTTATATTTTTTTAATATATACTTCTACCGCTACTGTACTGGCAGTGGAACCCACAGAGTACTTAGAATACAAGATTAAGGATGGATTTGTTTCTTTTTAACTTTCTGTACAAATCTGTAGCCAGCCTGCAAGTCATGTACACTGTACTCACAGTGGAACCCACAGAGTACTTAGAATACAAGATTAAGGATGCAATTAACTTTTTATAGAGGGAGGATCATACGCACAATTAACTGAAAAATGGATTGGACGTGACTCTATTATTCTCCAACGGAAATCGGCAAATTTCCTCCCGTGGGCCGGAGTAGGTTTCTCGGTTTGCATGCGGGTTTAACGGAGGGGTTGGATGGAGGCGAGGAGGCGTGTTCAGTCGGGCGTGCAGTGGACGGCGCAGTACTATTCGATTTGACAACTACAACTAGTATATTATAAAAAACAAAGAAGAGTAGTAGAGATAGAGATAACAATAGATACTAGGGAGGAGCGCCATCTACTGCTTCGTGGGCTACTCCTGCACTCCATTCGGCGGCCACAATGTCCCCTACAGCCACTTGATACGTCTCCAACGTATCTATAATTTATGAAGTATTCATGCTATTATATTATCTGTTTTGGATGTTTATGCGCTTTATTAAACACTTTTATATTATTTTTGGGACTAACCTATTAACCCAGAGCCCAGTGCCAGTTTCTGTTTTCCCCCTTGTTTCAGTGTTTCGCAGAAAAGGAATATCAAATGGACTCCAAACAGAATGAAACCTTCGGGTGCGTGATTTTTGAAACGAACGTGATCCAGGAGACTTCGAGTTGAAGTCAAGGAAGCTTCGAGGTGGCCACGAGGCAGGGAGGCGTGCCTGCCCCCCCGGGCGCGCCCCCACCCTCGTGGGCCCCTTGTGGCTCCCTTGACCGACTTCTTTTGCCTATATATATCCATATACCCTAAAAACATCGGGGAACAGAATAGATCGCGAGTTCCGCCGCCGCAAGCCTCTGTAGCCACCAAAAACCAATCGGGACACTGTTCCAGCACCCTGCCAGAGGGGGGATCCCTCACCGGTGGTCATCTTCATCATCCCAGCGCTCTCCATGATGAGGAGGGAGTAGTTCACCCTCGGGGCTGAGGGTATGTACCAGTAGCTATGTGCTTGATCTCTCTCTCTCTCTCTCGTGTTCTTGACTCGGCACGATCTTGATGTATCGCGAGCTTTGCTATTATAGTTGGATCTTATGATGTTTCTCCCCCTCTACTCTCTTGTAATGGATTGAGTTTTCCCTTTGAAGTTATCTTATCGGATTGATTCTTTAAGGATTTGAGAACACTTGATGTATGTCTTGCATGTGCGTATCTGTGGTGACAATGGGATATCACGCGATCTACTTGATGTATGTTTTGGTGATCAACTTGCGGGTTCCGTTTGTGAACTTATGCATAGGGGTTGTCACACGTTTTCATCTTGACTCTCCGGTAGAAACTTTGGGGCACTCTTTGAAGTTCTTTGTGTTGGTTGAATAGATGAATCTGAGATTGTGTGATGCATATCGTATAATCATACCCACGGATACTTGAAGTGACATTAGGGTTTTGGTTGATTTGTGTCTTAAGGTGTTAGTCTAGTACAAACTCTATGATAGATCGAACGAAAAGAATAGCTTCGTGTTATTTTACTACGGACTCTTGAATAGATTGATCAGAAAGGATAACTTTGAGGTGGTTTCGTACCCTACAATAATCTCTTCGTTTGTTCTCCGCTATTAGTAACTTTGGAGTGACTCTTTGTTGCATGTTGAGGGATAGTTATATGATCCAATTATGTTATTATTGTTGAGAGAACTTGCACTGGTGAAAGTGTGAACCCTAGGCCTTGTTTCAACGCATTGCAATACCGTTTACGCTCACTTTTATCATTAGTTACCTTGCTGTTTTTATATTTTCAGATTACAAAAACCTATATCTACCATCCATATTGCACTTGTATCACCATCTCTTCGCGGAACTAGTGCACCTATACAATTTACCATTGTATTGGGTGTGTTGGGGACACAAGAGACTCTTTGTTATTTGGTTGCAGGGTAGCTTGAGAGAGACCATCTTCATCCTACGCCTCCCACGGATTGATAAACCTTAGGTCATCCACTTGAGGGAAATTTGCTACTGTCCTACAAACCTCTGCACTTGGAGGCCCAACAACGTCTACAAGAAGAAGGTTGTGTAGTAGACATCAAGCTCTTTTCTGGCGCCGTTGCTGGGGAGGTGAGTGCTTGAAGGTATATCTTTAGATCTTGCAATTGAATTTTTTAGTTTCTTGTTTTATCACTAGTTTATTCTATAAAAGAAAATTACAAAAAAATGGAATTGAGGTTACCTCATATGCTTCATCTTTTTAATGTCTTTCGTGAAAATAAGGATTCCGATAATTGTGCTCAAGTGCTAGAAGAAGAATGCATTATAATGTTTGGCACTAAATATTTGAATGATGAGCATGATTGCAATGTTGTTAGTATGAATTCCTTGAATATCCATGATGCTAATGATATGCAAAGCCACAAGCTTGGGGATGCTATGTTTGATGAAGATGATATGTTTAGTCCCCCAAGTTTGGATGACCAAATTTATTATGATGATAGCATGCCTCCTACTTATGATGATTATATTGATGAAAGTGGGTTTGGAAGAGTGTCAACTTTAGGAAGTAATGATCCCACTATTTTAGAGGGTGTTAAATCTTATTGTGATAATTATGAAAGTGGATTTGGAGAGGTCATGACTTTATTTAGTAATGATTCCACTATCTTGGAAGAGGTTTCTATCGATTATGACGAGAACAAAGTTCCTACTTATGATGATTATTGTGATGACACTTATGCTATAAAAAGTAGTGATGATTATATTTATAAAACTTGTCATGATTATGTTTACCCTTTTTCTGAACATTACTCTTTTAATGTGGAAACAATTTATAGTATCGGAGTCTCTTATGATACTCCCACTATTCCGAAAGAGAAGAATGTTGCTTATGTGGAGAGTAATAAAATTTCTATGCAAGTAGATCATGAAAAGAATGCTTTATGTGCTGGTTATATTGTTGAATTCATTCATGATGCTACTGAAAATTATTATGAGAGAGGAACATGTGCTTTTACATATTGCAATAATATCAAGTTTCCTCTCTATGTGCTTAAAGTTTTGAAGTTATGCTTGTTTTGCCTTCCTATGCTAGTTGATTATTGTTCCCATAAGTTGTTTGCTCACGAAATCCCAATGCATATGAAGTGGGCTAGACTTAAATGTGCTAGTCATATTGTTCATTATGCTCTCTTTATGTTTCAATTCTTATCTTTTATGTGAGCATCATTGAAATCATCATGCCTAGCTAGGGGCGTTAAACGTTAGCGCTTGTTGGGAGGCAACCCAATTTTATTTTAGTTTCTTGCTTTTTGGTTATGTTTAGTAATAAATATTTCATATAGCCTTTGGTTAGATGTGGTTTTATGTTTTAATTAGTGTATGTGCAAAGTAAGACCTATAGGATCTTCTTGGATGATAATTATTTGATCTTGCTGAAAAAGACAGAAACTTTCTAATCACGAAAACAATTGTTAAAAATCACCAAAACGTGATAAAATACTGATTCCAATTGCAGCAGATCAATAATCAAATTATCTAAGTCTTCCTATTTTGGTAGAATTTTTTGAGTTCCAGAAGTTTGCGTTAGTTATAGATTACCACAGACTGTTCTGTTTCTGACAGATTCTGTTTTTCGTGTGTTGTTTGCTTATTTTGATGAATCTATGGCTAGTAAAATAGTTTATAAACCATAGAGAAGTTGGAATACAGTAGATTTAACACCAATACAAATAAAGAATGAGTTCATTACAGTACCTTGAAGTGGTGTTTTGTTTTTCTTTCGCTAACGGAGTTCACGAGTTTTCTGTTGAGTTTTGTGTTGTGAAGTTTTCAAGTTTTGGGTAAAGATTTGATGGACTATGGAATAAGGAGTGGAAAGATCCTAAGCTTGGGGATTCCCAAGGCACCCCAAGGTAATATCCAAGGACAACCAAGAGCCTAAGCTTGGGGATGCCCCGGATGGCATCCCCTTTTTCGTCTTCGTTCATCGGTAACTTTACTTGGAGCTATATTTTTATTCACCACATGATATGTGTTTTGCTTGGAGCGTCATTTTATTTTCTTTTGTTTTGCTTGATGTATGAATAAAATACCAAGATCTGAAATTCTTAAATGAGAGAGAGTCTTCACATAGCCATATAATTATTTAACTACTCATTGATCTTCACTTATATCTTTTTGGAGTAGTTTGTCATTTACTCGTGTGCTTCACTTATATCCTATGAGTAAATGGTTGAATGATTTGAATGTCATAAGTCTGAAATTATATATGTTTCATATGCCTTTCCCATGGGGAGTAATGCCTTCACATGTAAGAAGTAGAGGGGTAATTTTTTTTGAAGGTTAGCAAACATTGTATTGGTCACTTGAACAATTCATGAAAGAATATTGAAGGAAGAGAGATTTCACATATAAATATACTATCTTGGACATCTTCTATGATTGTGAGCCCCATTAATTATTTTCAAACCTGAGCAAATTAGTTGAAGTTGGACAAGGAAGACAACATAATGAGTTATGCTTGGGTATATTTGTATAGAAGTTATATTGTTATGGATCCTCTAACATGTGGTGCTTGCTATTTAGAATCCTTTGCTAGCCAAAATATCTATACTAAGCGGGATTACTGCTTGTGCATCCAAAATCCTTGAATCAAGTTCATTCCATGAGTGTCCACCATATCTACCTATATGCGATATTTACCTGCCGTTCCAAGTAAATTTGCATGTGCCAAACTCTAAACCTTCAAATAATAATCTGTTTTGTATGCCTGAATCGCTCATGTAGCGACTAGGGGCTGTCAGTATCTTCCATGCTAGGTGGGTTATTCTCACGATGAGTGGACTCCGCTCATCATTCATGAGAAAATGGCTGGTAACCGCGATACCCAGTCCTATGATCAAAAGATCAAAAACAAATTCGCAAATAATTTAAACAAAACTCCCCCAGGAATGTTGATAGTTGGATGGCACCCATTGTTTTGGACAAGCCGTGGAGTGTGAATGTTGGTGGAGGGGGAGTAAAAACTTTGCCTTTCTGTTTGGGAACCGCCTATAATGTATGTAGTATGGAAGATATTGGGAACTCTTGGTCGTTATGTTGACAATGAAAGCATACCTCTCAAAATTATTTTCATCTCTGTTTTTGCTTCGAGCTCTGGCACCTCTGCAAATCCCTGCTTCCCTCTGCGAAGGGCCTATCTTTTACTTTTATGCAAGAGTCAGTAGTATTCCCTCTCATTCCAACCTACTCTTTAGTTGGCAAGCATCATGTGATGGAAAGATCTGAGCATATATGGCCATTCAAATATATTTGATCATGAATTATTATTGTTGACAATTATCTATATGATAAATAAGTTGGGAGGCGAAACATTAAGCCCCTATCTTTCTCTGTGTTCGATGGATGTTATTTGTTCTAAAAATATGCTTTGAGTGGTAGCAATCATGGAAGACTAAATGATAGTTGAGTATGTGAAGTTTGCTGAATCAAAGCTCTGACATAGAGCCTTCCTGAAAATAAGATGAATTGCAATTGTTTGATGACTAATAACACGGTCTGTTAGTTTTCAAGAAAGTTTATGATCTATGCTTTAACATGTGAATAGTTTGTTACTTGATCATGAAAAGTTTTTTATGAGTTGAGCTACTGTTATGACATATAATGATGCTAGAAAAGGTGATTGAAATTATCATTGATCAAACTTATGCACTTGCTAGCATTCACACTTCATAAATTATTTCTTTTATCATTTACCTACTCGAGGACGAGCACGAATTAAGCTTGGGGATGCTGATACGTCTCCAACGTATCTATAATTTATGAAGTATTCATGCTATTATATTATCTGTTTTGGATGTTTATGGGCTTTATTAAACACTTTTATATTATTTTTGGGACTAACCTATTAACCCAGAGCCCAGTGCCAGTTTCTGTTTTTTCCCTTGTTTCAGTGTTTCGCAGAAAAGGAATATCAAACGGAGTCCAAACGGAATGAAACCTTCGGGAGCGTGATTTTTGGAACGAACGTGATCTAGGAGACTTGGAGTTGAAGTCAAGGAAGCTTCGAGGTGGCCACGAGGCAGGGAGGCACGCCTGCCCCCCTGGGCGCGCCCCCCACCCTCGTGGGCCCCTCGTGGCTCCCTTGACCGACTTCTTTCGCCTATATATATCCATATACCCTAAAAACATCGGGGAACAGAATAGATCGGGAGTTCCGCCGCTGCAAGCCTCTGTAGCCACCAAAAACCAATCAGGACCCTGTTCCAGCACCCTGCCGGAGGGGGGATCCCTCACCGGTGGTCATCTTCATCATCCCCGTGCTCTCCATGACGAGGAGGGAGTAGTTCACCCTCGGGGCTGAGGGTATGTACCCGTAGCTATGTGTTTGATCTCTCTCTCTCTCTCGTGTTCTTGACTTGGCACGATCTTGATGTATCACGAGCTTTGCTATTATAGTTGGATCTTATGATGTTTCTCCCCTCTACTCTCTTGTAATGGATTGAGTTTTCCCTTTGAAGTTATCTTATCGGATTGATTCTTTAAGGATTTGAGAACACTTGATGTATGTCTTGCATGTGCGTATCTGTGGTGACAATGGGATATCACGCGATCTACTTGATGTATGTTTTGGTGATCAACTTGCGGGTTCCGTTTGTGAACTTATGCATAGGGGTTGTCACACGTTTTCATCTTGACTCTCCGGTAGAAACTTTGGGGCACTCTTTGAAGTTCTTTGTGTTGGTTGAATAGATGAATCTGAGATTGTGTGATGCATATCGTATAATCATACCCACGGATACTTGAGGTGACATTAGGGTTTTGGTTGATTTGTGTATTAAGGTGTTAGTCTAGTACAAACTCTATGATAGATCGAACGGAAAGAATAGCTTCGTGTTATTTTACTACGGACTCTTGAATAGATTGATCAGAAAGGATAACTTTGAGGTGGTTTCGTACCCTACAATAATCTCTTCGTTTGTTCTCCGCTATTAGTAACTTTGGAGTGACTCTTTGTTGCATGTTGAGGGATAGTTATATGATCCAATTATGTTATTATTGTTGAGAGAACTTGCACTGGTGAAAGTGTGAACCCTAGGCCTTGTTTCAACGCATTGCAATACCATTTACGCTCACTTTTATCATTAGTTACCTTGCTGTTTTTATATTTTCAGATTACAAAAACCTATATCTACCATCCATATTGCACTTGTATCACCATCTCTTCGCCGAACTAGTGCACCTATACAATTTACCATTGTATTGGGTGTGTTGGGGACACAAGAGACTCTTTGTTATTTGGTTGCAGGGTTGCTTGCGAGAGACCATCTTCATCCTACGCCTCCCACGGATTGATAAACCTTAGGTCATCCACTTGAGGGAAATTTGCTACTGTCCTACAAACCTCTTCACTTGGAGGCCCAACAACGTCTACAAGAAGAAGGTTGTGTAGTGGACATCACCACTCCCTCCTGCGCTCCATTCGGCGGGCGCTGTTGAAATTTGGGGAGCGCACTCCCGCGACTGCTAGTAGCGACGACTTCACCGACGACGACTTCTTCCCCGACCTCGGCAACCTCTTCCTCAACGACATGGGCGACAACCTCAACACCAATGGTGCTGCTCCCATTGCACCGTATGTGTTTCTGTCCTTCATGTTCGAAATCGTGGTAGAATTCATGTTTCTAGTCTGTGTCCTAGATTCGATATGTTCATCTACTATGCTAGTCCGCATGATTAGTTTAATCTCTATTATAGCCGTCATGATTTATTTTGTGCTTATTCGGACTAAATCTCGTAGTAACTTGCTCATATATTCAACTGGTTGAACATCCCCTACAGCCACTCCTGTTTCATGGACGGCCTGGTCGATGCCTCCAAGGAGCCCTTCGTCTACTGCTATGAGTGCCCAATGCCGTTTTGGGGCTCGCCGGCGGACATCATGCATCACCTCACGCAGGCGTGCGGTGATCACTACTGGCCCTTGGCGAAGAACATCAAGTAAGAGACGTGCTACCCGTTCACTATGCCGGAGTCGCTGCAGGATCACCGCCGCCTGCTAGTCTCGGAGGAGGACGGAAGAGTCTTCTTCTTGATCGTGGGCACCGGCGAGGCCCGCGCAGGCCGCCGCCCCGTCTCTGTAGTGTGCGTCAGGGGCGACGCCGCTGACGCTGACACTGACACGAGGCCGTTTATGGGTGCGTGCTCACTATTACTACCCCTCGGAGGTACGTGGGCGGCGACACTGGCTACGTCAAGCTGACTTGGACTCTGCCGAGCTGGGACCTTCCCGCCGACGTGGACATGGAAGACGCATGGTATTATTTGACCCCCCCCAACAATGTGCACGGGGACTCCAAGGAGGTTCACCTGGACATCTGCATTACCAAGTTAAATATTGATCATTAGTCTTCGCTCAATGTAATCCGCTGTCTAAGCATGTGGAGACTTCCATGCATGATCTTGCTCTATTGGAGTATCACACATGAATAAAACTGTATCCATTTATGGTTTAGTCTAGAATCTTCCATGCATGAATTTTTACTACAGTACTGGTGAAAGACTTATGATGAACCATTTCTTACATATCCTCTGCCCCCTTCCAAGTCATCCTGATTTAATCCCTCCGTCTAGGTGTATAAAGTCATGGTTAATACTTAATAGTATAGCCAACTGTTGACTATAAGAAAGTGTCATGTCATATGTAGCCAACATGTATAACAATTGATACCCAAAAACTAATTCTTAAAGATCATTTCTTGGAAAGCACAATAAGTGTTATTTCTTCACAAGTTTTGGATGCAGGTTGAACAGTTGAACTCTTTTGTTTGCAAAAGATACCTTCTTATCTATTTCACCCGGATGTTTGTGAGCTCTAGAGATGACCCCCACATCCTTTGTCAAAATAAACAACTCCCTGATCAATGCATTTCACTCTTCCGTGCAACGCACGGGCACCTTACTACTATAGATTAGTACGGCCAAAAATTGAACTAACATTATATATAGTACGATAAATGCTGATGCATGTCACCTAAAATTATATCATTGAAAACTATGTTCAAATACGAATCCAACGATATAGTTTTTGTTGACATGCACTAACATTTTGTCAGTTAAATCTTCAGTCAAATTCAATGGGGGACTAATAAACCACGACCAATGTAGTACAAGTGTAGAGGGCGGCGCTGCACGGGAGTCTCACTCTCACCCCGCTCGTGGCGCGGCAGTAAAGCCGTCATATCACAAAACCCAACCACTGCCAGTAATAAGTGTCCTGGTAAAATAAACGGACAAGCAACCATCACATCCCTCCGTCTTTTTTGCATTTCATCTCTCTGCATTTACTTTCTCCGGTTCATCTCGCACACTCGATCCCTAGCGACTACTCCTAGTATCCCTAGCTACTACTCCTAGGGCCACTTCTTTTCGCGGCTTAAAAAATAAGCCGTCTCTTCCCTAGCTTTTCCCATAAGACTAGTCACAGTGGAGAGTAACATTAAGGTGTCTCACTCATTTATTTGGGCTTCTAAACTACTACTAGTACCTCCATCCTGGTTTATTCGTCACCATTGTAATTTGTGGTAAATTTTGACCAAAGATTTAACTGATAAAATGTTAGTGCATGTGACATGCACAAACATTTCATTAGTTAAATTTATGATCAAAATTTGACACAGATTACAATGGGGACCAATAAACCAGGACGGAGCTAGTAGTAATGGGATTACTACTAATCTAGAAGCCTAAACGAACTGCCCCCCTGGTACTCCTACTAGTAGTACTAGTACTCAAGTTGGAATTCCAATTGCACGACACAACTTGTTAGGCAAAAAAATCGATACGGGGTGTAGGAAGCGGTTTGGGAATTTGCATGCCTTTCCGACCAGTGAGATACTCCGTACAAAGTATGACAGAGAAATAACCACAGAGAAGGAGGCTAAAAGTAAACAATCAAACAAGCATTTTTGCATTGAATCGTTTCACAAGCTTGACTAGTGCTGTTTTCCTACTTTTTTACAAAAACCGCATCGTAATGTTAAAACGTGCATTTGCACGTACATAAGTAATAGTAATACTCCCTCTGTCTAGGTGTATAAAGTCTTCCCTCCTTCTTGGTCACGGTGCACAACCAAAGATGACTTATTCACCTGGACGGAGGGAGTAGCACAGTCTGCAAGCATATATAGAGAGAGACGTGTAGTGCGATAGTATATAGTAAAGTTTGTGCTATATGCACCTACTTACAAAATGCGTACGGATACACAAGGTTTCCAAACTTTCCCTATTACATACTTAATTAAGGACGCTAATAATTCCTGAACGTTCGGGATTTATCATTTGCGTCCCAAAACTAATGAGATCACCTTACGAAACTAAATTATACTCCTACTAAAAGCCACGGCGCTCGCAGGAGCGCTTGCGGCGCGCCACGAGTGCCCTGGTGCGCGCCGTTTCCCAGCGCGCTGACACAACGCCTCTTCCTCAGCCTCGCAACTCGCGAGGTGCTGATTGGCGGCTTGCCGGCGGGCGAGCGCGATCTCACCAGTGTGGTGATCCGGCGCCAACAGGTACTCCTCCTCGCTGGAAGCGTGCATCCGGTCCACGTACCGCCAAGCGTAGATGAGGCGCTTGGGCCCGACTGCACTAAGTGCTTTGGCACGGGCGTCCTCCGCCACCCTCACGGCCCTTGCACGAGCCTTCTGCCAAAGAGCCAATTGACTGACTCTCTCGGACGCGACATATACCTGCCAGGCAGCTTGTCGCGGCGCGCTTCTCTTCCTCGGCCTTCTTCTCCGCCTCTATTTTGGCTTTCTCTGCCGGCGGCAAAGCCTCCCACATGGCGACATCCATTTCTTTCCAAAGCTCCTCAAGGCTGGGGGGCTCGGCGGGCGACGCGGCGTTCTCCTCATAGCAGGGAGCCGACGCGAACTCCGACACATGTGCTGGCAAGATTGGGAACGCCGACGCGAACTCCGACGCGCGTGCTGGCAAGATTGGGAACGCCGACGCGTCCACCTTGACGCGTCGCGGTGAGGTGTGGAACGCTGACGCGTCCTCCTCGATTAGTGGCAGCGAGGAACGGAACAGCGACGCGTGACCGTCCAGGCGGTGCAGCGAGGGGCTCCTAGGGCTTGGGAGGGGCGATGCCATGGTGGTCGGCGTGAGAGGGAGGGGGAGGAGATAGCGGTGAACGTGAGCGTTCTTCCGAATGCCGTGGGAGGTGCAGTATTTATAGCAAGCAATGGCACACCTACGTAAGATATGGACTGAGCTGCACTGACTTAACTGCAGGTCCAGTTGCGTCACTGACATGTGGGCCAGACCCCTGTTGGGCCCATATGTCAGTGACCCAATGCACCTGCAGTTAAGTAACTGAAGCAGCGTCCCGGAAGATATGTTGCGTGATTAACGTAACAGCTACGTGGGCATATTTGTTGGATTAAATTACGGGGGAGGGAAGGGTGGTAATATTGCTAGTCACAACGGATTGGACGAGCGCGGGGGGAGGAGAGTCATGCATGCAGATTTGTTTCCACACGGGGTGGAGTGGTGGGACCGCCGGAGGGAGAAGGAGAGTCAGGCAGGCATATTGTTTCCACACATGGAGAGGAAAAGATTTGGAGACGAATGGGCTTCCTGCAGGTATGGGGAACGGTGCATAATAAGTCTCATCTTGCATGCCGGGCTAGGTATAGTCTCAAGTCATTAAAAACATACACGCCCCACACATGTTCATATTTCAAGGTGCACTAAATTATTACATGCGATGATTAAGGCTGGCCATAATGGTGGTATCTTAGCTGGTATCATGCACACGGGAATAGCAAACATGCTGATGTGGCAAGGAATTAAAGAAGAGAGGGGGGTTAGAGTAACTAGTGTTCATGCATGCATTGGTAAACACATTTTTTTGTGAAGAACGATAGCATTAGTTGAGTACTTTTGCACACTACAAAAACTATTCCACCGCCTCTATCTTGCTAAGAGTAGGTGAAAATTTTGAATCGAGCCCTTTAAACTAGAAGGGAGGTAGGAGTACTCTAATAGCTAACCTTGGCCCTGTTTGGATACATGTGTTAGAGTTAGTTTGGTTAGTTTGAACTCAACTAACCCAAAAATATCCAAACAGGAGGGTTAGTTTGGGTTAGATGCATCTAACCCATTCAAAAAATCTAACCCACCGAAGAGGTGCTTATTTGGGTTAGTTCTTCTCGGGACACTAAAAAACACATTTTTCTCTCGCTCTCCCCGCAGCAGATCCCTCCCCACTTCCTCGAAGCTTTTCGTCCTCTCCCTCCCTCCCTCCCTCTCGCACTGCCCATGAAGGCACCTCACCGTATCTGCGCTCCATCTAACCCTGTCATCCAAACACCTCTTTCGCTAGAGTTACTTCTGGGTTAGTTCAGGATTAGAATCTAACTCTAACCTTTAACTGAGTTAGAGTATCCAAACAGGGCCCTTGTTGTGATGGCAAGATAGGACATGGCACACACCTGGACGGAGGAACTAGTCTGCATTGTGCATTTAAGTTTTGTCTGAAGTCAATGTACCTCTACTTCGACCAAACTTATAGAAAAATGTATCAACATTCACAATGTCAAATCAATATTTTTATACTCATTATAAAACGTCGTTCTTATACTCATTATAATCAGTATTGTAGATATTGATATTTTTAGTATAAATTTGGTCAAAGACTTTGCAAACGGTTGACGGAAGTAAAAAGGACCAGAGGGAGTATTATGAATGCGGAGTAGGCAAAAAAATTGCTCATTTATAGCCGGTCGAAGTCTCAAAGGGAGTGACCGCGCGAGGGAGGCGAAGGTCGTGGGAGGCGCGACGGTTGACAGAATTAAGTGAAGTTACCCACGCACCGGCATGGCATGCGAACATGCAGAAGCTATACCGTTAGGCCTACGATATGGGTCTAGTAGACATGACATCTAGTGGGTCCCACATAGTTCTCGAGAACTCTTTGGAGCCTTGCAGCCGTTTATCCACCGGGCAAGCCAGCAACCCCACGCCATTCGCACGCCCTACTCGTCCCCGTCTTCCACTAGTACAGTACCTTACAACAGTTCGCTCCCAGTCGTCCCGTCCTTTCACATTACACCAGTTCAATTTCTCCTAACCCTCCTCCAAAATCCATGGCCTCCCAAATATCCATGGTCGCCGCTGAGTACCAGGTTAGAGCCATCACCGGCGATGAGTTCATCGTCATCTAGACACGTGGATCTGTGACAGTGAAAGCATGCCTTGCTCACTTCCTACGCATGTTCAACAGTTCAACGGATGAGTGGGTGGCTGGGCTAGATGTTGAGTACACCTGTCGGTGTACAAAAAGAGGGGTGCGTTTTTGTACCCCTATACCTGTGCACGGGCAGTCGGAGCCGCGCCTACGGTCACGCCAAGCAGAACAGGGGAGGTGAACCAAGGTAAGACCAAAGCCCAAGATAATAAGAGCAATGCCAAGGCCAAGACCACAAAGAGCAGAGGGATGAAGCAGGTTCCCCCGGCAAGACCCTTGCCAGGGCAGCCTCAGCAGCCCCGGCAAGATCCTTGCCGGGACAGCTCGCCCCGCACCAACGGAGCAGGCCACCCTTGAGCCCACGGTCTCCAACATCACGTTGGGCCAGGGCTCGGGAGGCACCTCCGTGGTGGCATGCAGATCTTTGTGAAGACATATTCAAGATCAGATGAGGATTAGAAGACGACGATCCTCGGCAAGATCCTTGCCGAGGAAGGCCACCAGACCTTGCCGGGGACGACAGCGCGCCACGGCAAGGCCTCACCAAGGACGCCAGCAGGGCCACCGCCAGGCCCACGCCAACCAAGCTTCCACCACCGTTCACATGCAGCTGCCAGCCCAACCAGCTGGGCGGGCACCTGCGTGGCAACATGCAGCTCCCAGGCCAACTCATCGAGCGCCTGCGTGGCGGCATGCAGATCTTTGTGAAGGCTCTGCCACTGCGCCACCTCAGCTGCCTGCCTGCCTACATGGCACCACGCGCCTCACTGGCCAGGGCGCGTGTCAAAGCAAGGAGGAGTGGCGACGGACGGGACGGGCCTCGCCCCCGTGCCCAATAAAGCAAGGGGACACCTAAGCTACGCATTAAATGCGTCTTGTCCTATAATACAAGCGATAAGCTCAGGGCACTGTACGCCTTTCCACCTCCTGTGTGCCACTGTGGCAGCCCCTTCCGACTATAAAAGGAGGCCCATGGCATACTGGAGAAGGATTCGGCTCTTTCGAACCACGGACTGACCACAGCTAGTTCGAGAGCTCAAGAACTCTCTGAAATACTCCCACCAAAGCAGGACTAGGGTTTTACGCATCCTCGCGGCCCGCACCTGGGTAAACGATTCTTGTGCTGTCTACTAGCCCTGCTCTTCTCGCAACCCCGCGCCCCGGCAACTATAGTAGGGATTCTTGTGATCCCATAGGCGTCGTTCCGCACCGACAACACCACAGTCCTACAAAGAGAGAAGATTCTAAAGGAGGCAGAGAAGAAGAAGCCCGCCGTGATCCAGGTTTGCGTACATGGCGTGTGCTTGGTCTACCACATATGCCATGCCGACGTTGAGTGCCAGGATTTTAAGAACTTCCTCAAGGACGAAAGAGTGAAATTCGTTACTGTCGACTTTAGGAACGACAGGGATGTCCTGGGTCGGATAGGCCTCGTTGTAGGCCAGTCCTTCGATCTCCAGAAGGCAAGCCTGGTGTCCTCCTCTCAGCCTTCAATGCTGACCCTGGCAGCAGCCATGATTTATCCTTCATACGCTAAACTGAAGAAACCTCACCGCGAGTTTCATCATGCATGGGAGTCGAAGACATTAGATGAAGATCACATCCTGCACGCAGCAATGGATGCCTACCTTTGTTTAAATATCTACAAGGGTTGGATGAAGAAGCAGAGTCCAGTGTCCGGTTCAAGCAAAGAAGTGTCAGCGAAGAGGAAGAGGAAGAGGGACGAGGACGAAGTCGAGGACGTGGACTCGGACTCCGAGTAGGTGGCAGTGCCGTCACTCATGCTGGTTCTACTGCAGTGTCAAGCGGACTAGTTGCTTAGTTTATTTTCAAGGTTGTGTTGTGCTGAGGCCCCAGCAGAACTATGTTTATGTTCTTTCTCGTTATTTGAACTCTTTAGTATGTACAGTAGTACTAGTACTATGTCTTATTGCTGTTCTTCTTGCAGTTGGTACTACTGCTCGTATCTTCGTGTTCCTACTGTACTTAATACGTTCGTACTAGTAGTATAATTTGGGTCAGTCGATTTGTGAAAGAAGTTCAACGGAGCGAAGGAAGAAGACGGCAGAGAAGCTACCCCAGTATCTATATTAGGGTGGCAGGGTGCCCATGATCTATCTTATGAGTGTTGGTTGTGGAATGCAGTTCGCCGAAAAAATGGATCTTGCCCGGGGTTAAACGGATGGCGGGGGTGGGGGAGCATGGCGGTGGCAGGCGGTTCAGGGGAGGGCGCGGCGGCGGCGGCAGGCGGTTAGGCGTGTTGCGGGCTGAGAAGATGAACCGTGCATCAATTTCGGAGGTTGAAGAAGCCCTTCTAGCCATCCATGTTGCATCAAACGGCTCACAAGAGTCGACTGACCCAAATTGCTCCTTCAGATTGCAGGATCCACGTGGCGTTCAAGGTCTCGAAGGTAGATTTCGCGTCCGCACCCGGTTTGCGGGCTCGACGCACGCGCGACCGGCTTCCGCCGCGACAGCCACCATGCACGCCTCCTCCGCGTGGGCGGAGACGACAATGACACGCTAGTTCCTCCTCGCCGACATGTTGGAGCACGTGCTCGTCCTCCTCTTCATACGCTACGTGCATAGACGCGGCTCCACCAGCTGCTCGCGTGCTTGGCAGCATGGCGGCATCGCGAGGAGGGACTGCATACGACGTGAGCGGGCGAGCCTTCGGCTTTATGGCACAGGGATGGCGGCGACACGGCAGAGTGAGAAATTGTTGGCCAGAGGGCAGGCGCCGGCATGCGCAACAGCGGCGGCAAATTGATGAGTGCGCGTATGGGAGCTTAGTTTAGTTTTATATAGGGTTGGTCAAACTTAAAAGAAAATCGTACTAGTACACGTAAACATTAGACTTAGGCAGCGCTTTTATTAGTTACCACAGCCACGATACGGAATCCCGTGCAAGCGCGTGAACCACGGCCGCGCGGTCGATCGAATGGTGTGTCACCGCGTCGCTCGAAGGACATCCACCGAACCTTTTTGTGTGTGTGAAAACAATCCCCGAATATTACTCAACCTTTTTTCCTGGAAAAGTTCTTGACGCTACAATATTTCCATATATTTGAATTTAGCTCCAGTTCGTGTTTTTTTAATACTTATTTGCAAATCTGGAGAGGGCTGTGGGTATCTTTTTGCAAAATTGCCATTGTTTCCTTCCTATCTGTCAGATATAAATCGGACGGCCTATATTGCAGGATGGCAGGCACACCATCATCACCAACTCTGTTTTTTTATAAGAAAAAAAGTAGACAGTAGAGAAGTAGAGATAAATATTAAATATAAAATAAATATAACAGTAGAGAAGAGAGTAGAGATAGCAGAGACGTCAGGAAAGGATTGCGCGCGCAGGGGAAAAAATGGCCGGGTGTGCACTAGTTTTGGCGCGCGGCGTCTGGCGCGCTTTATAAAATCCAACGCCCTCCCACCGCTATGTGCCTTGCCACCGCTCTCTCCCCGCTCTGTGCCTTGCCACCACTCTCTCCCTGCTATTTCTTGCCTCGCCGCCGCCGCACCACCATGCTGTTGCGTTGCCGGGAAACTTGGGGATAACGCGGCGTCCGCGCGCGCCCCTCCGGCGGCTTCTCCGCCGAGATCCGGTTCCGCGGGATGCACCTCGGCCTCGGCAATTTCGACACCGCCAACAAGGCCGCCCGCGCGTACAAAGCGGCGGCGTGGCGCCTCCAGTGGCCTCATAGAACATTGAACTTCCCCAATGTGCCGACGTTGGAGCGGGCACAGGAGCTCGCGCCTCTGCCGCGGCTTATTACCGACGAGGATCGTCGCGACAACCGGAGGTGGGAGCACCGTCTTGGCATCACCGAGATGGATGAGGAAGCCATGGCGTTGTGGCGCCAACGCTTCCCGCAGGGCATCATGAACGAGCGCGAGTTCTACACGCAAAGGAGGGCGGAGAGGGATAAGAGGAGGGCAGAGCGAGCCGCCTATCGTGAGGACAAGCGTAGGCGAAAAGTGGACGCTCAATTCAACATGAGGCTAGGAGCAACGTCGCCTTGGGAATCCGATGACGATCGATATCTTCACGCCTACAGTTAGACATCGGAGGAGGACATCACCGAGGAGGAGTCGGACGACGAGGAGTAGTTGAATAATCTATTTTTTATCTATCTATGCTGAGAACTATCCTCTACTCTCTAATCTCTACTCTCTATCTCTACTTCTCGATCTCAACACTGTAAACGCTTTTTTAAAGCACCGCGCGTTGCGATTTTGTTGGAGATGCTCTAACATGGCAGACGAGTGCTTTCATGTTGCCCACAAGATGCGCGAGTATTACTAGTAGTATATTTTTCTTGCCATGTTGAGATTTTAAAACCACGAGTGCGAACATGCAGAGGAGCAATGAAGACCAAACACGGGATATTGGGGAGATCTTCAAGGAGCGTGGCAAGTTAAAGAGGAGCTGCACCGAACCTGTAAAACGAGCTTTGGTAAGTAACACCCTTTCAATTACGTTCGTTTAGCCTCGTGTTCTTTGATGTGTATATGTTGTAGTTTCTGTTTCTCTTAAGCCTCGTGTTCTTCGATGTGTAATAAGAAGAGTCTTAATTGTCCTAATGCTTTCGTTTTTAGCTTGATGTAGGAAGTGGGTGTTCTCACCTTGTAGTCTGTTTTTATATTTTTCCTTTTGAATTCACTTCTCCCAGTTCTGTTTATCTGGCTTCTACCAGATGGATCTGGGTTGCTCTGAGTATTGATCTAAAAAAGAAGTAACTTCATGTCAGGATGCGGTTCCTGCGAGGAGGGAAGTATCGTCAACCTCGAGATCAGGTTTCCAATATGAGGCTGGATTACACACAAGGTGCCAGTTCCCTAATGATGCTGGATTAGACACAAGGTGCAAATTCCCAGATGATGCTGGATTACACACAAGCCAGGTGGAGTCGTGAGCTGTTCGTGTCCTCGTGGCTCTAGTAAAGGCTGAAAGAAAGCGTGCAGCAGCCCTTGAGAATGTAGCTGAGTTCCTGAAGAAGTGAAAAGAGCAATCAGATGCTCTCTTCATCCATGCCAAAGAAGAGATGGAAGAAGCCAGAAATAAGCTAGCAGAGGCAGAGCAGGCTAGGCGTCTCCTGCTATCTAAAACTATTGTCAATACAAAATTTCTTTCATAGTAGCTAGGTTCAAATGTTTATCCAGTCAGCATGCCTGTTGTGATGTCCGTGCATCTACTGATGTGGCACAAAATATTTTTTCGGGTCATGTGTAGGATCGGAAGTATGTCTCGAGGGGGGGTGATTAGACTACTTGACCAAATAAAAATCTAGCCTTTTCCCAATTTTAGTTCTTGGCAGATTTTAGCAACTTTGCACAAGTCAAGCAATCAACCTACACATGCAATTCTAAGAGTATAGCAGCGGAATGTAAAACAATTTCATATTAAGGTAAAGGGATGAGTTTGAAGGAGCAACCGCAATGTTGACACGGAGATTTTTTATCTGTGGTTCCGATAGGTGGTGCTATTGTACATCCACGTTGATGGAGACTTCAACCCACGAAGGGTAACGGTTGCGCGAGTCCACGGAGGGCTCCACCCATGAAGGGTCCACGAAGAAGCAACCTTGTCTATCCCACCATGGCCGTCGCCCACGAAGGACTTGCCTCACTCGGGTAGATCTTCACGAAGTAGGCGAACTCCTTGCCCTTACAAACTCCTTGGTTCAACTCCAAAATCTTGTCAGAGGCTCCCAAGTGACACCTAGCCAATCTAGGAGACACCACTCTCCAAGTAACAAATGGTGTGTTGATGATGAACTCCTTGCTCTTGTGCTTCAAATGTTAGTCTCCCCAACACTCAACTCTCTCTCACAGGATTTGTATTTGGTAGAAAGAAGATTTGAGTGGAAAGCAACTTGGGGAAGGCTAGAGATCGAGATTCATGTGGTTGGAATGGAATATCTTGACCTCAACACAAGTGTAGGTGGTTCTCTCTCAGAAAATATGTGTTGGAAGCGTAGGCATGTTCTGATGGCTCTCTCCATGAATGAAGAGTGGGTGGAGGGGTATATATAGCCTCCACACAAAATCTAACCGTTACACACAAATCACCAAACTCGGTGGAACCGAATCATGAAACTCGGTCAGACCGATTTAGTTCAAAATGTGAACGTTTGGGTTCTCGGTGGGACCGACACGTCAACTCGGTGGGACCGATGTCATTAGGGTTAGGGCATAACGTAATCTCGATGAGACCGATTACACAAACTCGGTGAGACCGATTTTGGTAATAGTCAAACAGAGAGTTGGTGAGGCAAACTCGGTGGGACCGATTCGCTCATCTCAGTTGGACCGAAATGTTACGAAAAGGAAACAGAGTGTTTGCATTGCAATCTCAGTGGGACCGATCGCTCATCTCGGTTAGGCCGAAATGTTATGAAAAGGAAACAGAGAGATTGCAACCCCATCTCGGTGGGACCGAGATCCCTATTGGTGAGACCGAATTGATTAGGGTTTCTGGCAGTGGCTATGACAACTGAACTCGGTGGCTCCGGATATGAAATTTTGGTGGGGCTGAGTTGGACTTTTTGGTTTAGGACATATGTGGATATGAGAAACTAGTGGAGGGTTTTGGATCATATCACTAAGCATTTTGAGCAAGATCCTCATTAAGCAACACCTCATCCCTTCTTAATAGTATTGGCTTTTCCTATAGACTCAATGTGATCTTGGATCACTAAAATAGAAAATGTAGAGTCTTGTGCTTTGAGCTTGATCCAATCCTTTGTCCTTAGCATTTTGAAGGGTCCACTTTCTAATCCATGCCATGCCAATCATTGAGCTTTCCTGAAATATTTATCTTGGAATAGCATTAGCTCAATGAGCTATGTGTTGTTAGAAATTACCAAAACCACCCAGGGATAGTTGCACTTTCAATCTCCCCCTTTTTGGTAATTGATGACAACATATAGATCAAAGCTTCGACAAATGATAATAAGATTGAGAAAGCATTGTCGCTTTGAGAAGTATGTGATAAGCAAGAGCTCCCCCTAAATTTGTGCATTATTTAAGATTTGCTTTGAATGCAAATGCACAATCAATTAGGATCGTGGGTTACTCTTCCATGTCACATACATCTTGGTGGAGCGCTCAAAATGATAGAGATTAAAAAATAAGCACTCATCACCAAGCAAGGTGAATGATCATAATAGGATATGAAAGATAGCATTATCCAACAAGCATTAAGGGTAGCATATGATCAAACACATGGTCAAACAACTATCCAACAGGGACCCAAAGTAGTATCGCACAAGCACGCAATAAAGTTTCAAATCAAACCAAATAAGTGCAAAGGGAGATAAAAACCAACACACTCTCTCTCTCGAAGCCTATGATCTATACATTTTTCTCCCCCTTTGGCAACAAGTTACCAAAAAGTTAAAAAAGTATAGTGCTAAACGACTCTCAGGCTTGATCTTCGGGAGGTGGTGTTGAGAGAACTCCAAGGACAAAGGCTTCTGGTGAAGTAGCTAGAGCTGGTGGAGTAGCTGCTGGAGTTGGAACTGGAGCTGTAGCTGCTGGTGCTGATGTTGTAGCTCTAGTGTCTGTCACTGGCACTGTAGCAGATCTCTGTCCTCTGGGCACTCTAGCAAATGCATCTGTGGTAGACTTGCCCTTCTTCTCCTCTGCTTCCTCCTGAAGTTGCTCAACTGCAGTTTGGATTTTAGTTACCTTGACATCAAGGTCATAGAATTTTGTCTCAATAATCCTTTCCAAGCTCTCCTGGTTCTTGGTCAGGGTGGCCAAGCCCTGCTCAATCCTCAGTGTGGATTGGATCAGATATCCAAGCTGGTCTTGCTTGCTCTTCAAGAATACCTGAGATGCCTCTTCCATAGTTGGCATCTTTGCAGCTTTCTCAGCTTTAGCCTTCTCTCTCTTTTTTCTTGTGCTTGCACAGATGATGGTTCATTCTCAGTCATGACAACTGTGTTGTCTTCAAATTCAGGGTAGATGGGCAGGTGCTCCTTATCCAAAATGTACTTGCATTTGCCCATCTTTGAGTTGATGAGCTCCTGGATGTGTGGGGCATATCCACAACTTCTCTTCTGATCAGTTGCAGTCCTCTTGATTGTTTCCACAATCAGGCTCATAACCTTGAACTTCTGTGGGACATATATGTGCAGCAAGTTGATAGCATGTCCTCTGATCATCTTGTGATCACCTGACTTGGGTAGCAGTGTGTGCCTTAAGATCCAATTGATAGTTGGCAAACCAGACAACAAATAGTGTACAGATCCAAACTTATGTGTGTCCAAAGCAGCATCTGGGATCTCTTCGTACATGTTGGCCATAGAGTTGTTGTCTTTCTTCTTCTTTGCATAGATATCCCAGTCATCCTCATGTTCTTATGGAGCATTGATCAATTGAGCCCATTCTTCAACTGTAGACTGGTACCTAGTACCCTCAGACATCCACACAATCCTTCCATCTGGATAGAAGTGGGCAGTGGAGTAGAATTGCATAATGAGTTCATCATTCCACTTGGTGAACTTCTGAGCCACAAACTTATCAACTCCACATGCCTTGAAGCTATCATATACACCAGGGAAGTGATCCTCATTCTCCTTGATGAATTCCCAGTCAACCCATCTCATGTCACACACTATGAGCTTCTTATCAAGCAGAATTGTCTCATAGAAGTCCTGATGTTCCTTAGTGTGAAATCTGTAGTCCACAACAGTCCTTCTCCTGCTAGCATATGGATCAGACTCTCTCCATAGTCTCAATCCTGAATCCTTCCTGATTTTCATGTTCTCTGCAACTGGGTGTGCATCATTGTGATCAGGGATCTTGGGCTTCAACTTTCTCAAAACAACAGAATCATCATCTTCTTCTTCAGCAGCTTGAGGCACTAGGGCCTTGTTTTTCTCCTCAGCAGGCATGTTCCTAGTGATCCTCTTGGGTTTTGGCTTTGGAGCTGGAGCAGCAGCCTTGGGAGCAGCTTTGGGCTTAGATGGAGCAGCCCCTGATCTAATTGCATCTCCCATGAGCTTTTGAGATTTGGGTGCTGGTGAAGCATCCTCTTCCTCTTCCTCTTCTTCTGAATCTCTCCTCATTGAGGGCTTGCCAAGAACTCTGGCAGTATTGGTTCTGGCCCTCTTCTTCTTATCCTCACCAGCTGCTTCTTCTTCTGATTCAATGGTGAACTTCATGGTTTCACCTGTGGCAACTTTTCTTGGCTTAGACATGGGTTGTCTTGTTGCTGACATCTTTGTTTTTAGACCTGGCTTAGTTGCAGCAACTGAGCCATACTCTTTCTTCAGCACTTTCTTCTTTGAAGTGGCTTCATCCTCAACAGCCACATAATCTTCATCCTTAGAGTCAGAATTCTTCTTCTTCCTTGTCCTTGTGGCAGCCTTTGGCAAGTTGCTTGGAGTGCTCCTGCTGCCATCATCATAGCTGCTAGAGGGACTAGTGCCCTCACTCAACTGAACCTGTTCCTCTGACTTGTTCTGGCTGTCACTTTGGTCAGACATCTTGCAGGCAAACTGTCAGCAGACCCTGTGAATAGGTTATAGATGAGGTAGAGTAGATGAGCATCACAAAGTACAGGAGTTTTTGCAAAAAGGATGACTTAAAAACTTAGTTTTAGTTCTTCACAGAAAGCATTTCGGATCTACCGGTTTGTAAACTCGGTGATACCGAAGAAGCTTTTGGAACCTGAACTAGTGAACTCGGTCAGACCGAGTCACAGTTCGGTGGCACCGAGACTGCTAGGGTTTCACAAAGAATCGAACTCGGTCACACCAATTTGCAATTTTCGGTCGGACCGAAAATGCGTGTGCTCTGGCCTAAGCCAAAATCGGTGAGACCGATCTCTACAACTCGGTCGGTCCGAGATGAATTCGGCGGAGACCTAACCCTAAATTTTCAAATCAAAACTAATCTACGAGATGATTTCGCTGGACAGGATGATTTCAATCATGGCAAGAATCATGGCAAAGCAATGTGCTAAGAATCGGAGTTAGGGATTAGCACAATGATCAAGTTCGTACCCTAGTTCGGCGACGAACTTGCTACGGCGACAACGGCGGTGAAGATTTCCGTTGGTGGCGGAGACCAGCGGCGGGAGGTCGCTGACGACGAGAGGACGATCCGGAGACCAGAGGAGGCAGAGTAGGTTACGCTCGGGCGAAGGGGTTCGGATAAATTTCCAAAATTTGACCCGGCGGTATATATAACCTGACCCTGTCGGTGTGACCGAGTGGAACGACTCGGTGGCACCGAGATGCAAAACTGCAAGCAGTTACTGCAACTCTGTGTGACCGAAAAGTTCTAATCGGTTGCACCGAGATTGAAAACCCTAGATCAACTTGGTGACTCGGTATGACCGAAGGATGAATCGGTCAGACCGAGATGCACAAAGAGGTTTTGGAGGTTTAAGTCTATGACGAATCGGGATCTCCGAGTGCTCCTCACACAGGGTGGTTCGAATTTGACTTGATCAAACTTTGTGATGTAGCATGAATAGAGTTTGAGACGAGAAAAGCATAGATAGCTAGAGGGTGTTCTTAGGCATTCTTATCCATCCATTTGGCAAAAAGAGAAAAAGCCAAACAATCAAAGCAACAAATGGATGTCCTCGAATGAGTTAAATATGCAACCTACATGCTCACACAATAAAATGGCAAATGAAATATGTGACAAAGCATGCACAAACATTCTAGCATATATCAAGCAATTGGCGATGACTAGGTCATCTATATATGAGTATATTGACTTAGGAGTCAAATGAGAACATTTGATCATAGGTCATACTCATCGTTTAAGCACAAGTGGGGTTACCACTTTTACATAAAGCATTGATGTGTTCACACCATTAGAGTTGCTTTAACTCAATTGATTAGAGTAAACCTCCCCTAGATGTGATATCCCCCCTAAAAGGGATGAACTAACCTTGGGTTTTGTCGATGATGACTTCATGTAGGTGTTGAAGATGTAGATGCTCAATGTTGATGTAGATCATTCGGAGCAATCCTTTGGAGTGAGTTGCACTTTCAATACCTACACGGGTTAGTCCCACAAGGAACAAACAAGGATATCCATAGACATAGAGTAATGCATACATAAGATGATATCCATGAAAGCATTAGGTTACCTTGTCCCTTGTCTTACCAACAAGAGGGTTTGTGACTCCTTGAACTATTGCAAGATATGAAAGTTGTTTGCACTTGTCCTCGCCAAAATGATAAGAGTGAAGTATGTTGGCGGAGTCACCCTCAAGAACTCTCTAGTTCTTCTTCTTCGGGATCCACGTCATCTTGATGGGAATCCTTGGAATCATAGTTGTGCTTGATGAAGTAGAACTTGATGTAGTCTTGGGAATCCACTTGACCAAAGCCTTAGGTGCTTCTTCAAATGCATCAATTTCTTCTTGAAGCTTGTCCTTGCCTTTTTGCTTATGGTCTTGTGGTGGAAGATCATCTTGAGCTTGTGTCCCTTTGAAAGAAGTATGATCATACTTCTCTTGTTGAGGAACAAACTTCGTCTTGGGGTATTGATCTTCTTCCCACTCAAATCCATTGGCATTGAACTTTTGTTCAAAACCAACACCTTGGTTCTTCCGGTGTCTTCCTTGCTTGCGCACAATTTCCTCAAATTGCTTACTTCCGGCAAGACTTTTGTAAACACCTTTCTCTATGATTCCCTTCAATAAGCTATTTTCTTGCTCAAGTGTAACTTGGCTAAGAGAATCATTAGTGGAATCAAGAGAACTACTAGAAGCATCAACATTGGATTTAGCATGATTGTTGTTACTACTAGATGAAGAATCTTTCTTGTTCTTGTTGCTAGTTTTAACTTGTGGCATGTAAGTAGACAAGAGTAAACGCTTGGCAATGTAAGAAGAACTTTTCTTGCGAAGATCATCATTGATTGCCTTTAAAAACTCATGCTCTTGCTCAAGGTTGAGCTTTTCAAAGCGTAGCTTATCATGAGTCTTTAAAAGTTCTCGATGATTTTCCAAGGTAGTTTCATGAGCTAACTTAAGAGTGTTTAGTTCTTGAGTTAGACGCTTAATATCCTTCTTATCATCATCATCATTCATTTTATCTTGATTAGCATGATTAATTGACGTTTCATCATAGTCTTCATTACTAGAGTTGTCAACAAGTAAATCATCATCACCTAGCAAATCATCTTCATCACTATTGAAATCAACATACTTGGGATGTGTTACCTTTGGACCTTTGGCCATGAAGCATCTTCCAATTCCTTCATTTGGTGAGGATCTTCGTTCATAACGATCATCTCTACTCCTCCTTTCTCTTGGTGGTGATTCTTCTCTTCTACTTCTTCTTTTGGGAGAATCTTCTCTTCTTTTGTAGGGGTCGTACACTCATTGGAGTAGTGTCCGGGTCTTCCACAATTGTAACAATTTCGCTCACGACTAGAAGATCTTTTGTCATTGTAGGACCTTGACTTGGAGCTTCTTCTTTGCTTCTACTCTTGTAGAACTTGTTGAAGTTCTTCACCATTAAGCTCAATTCTTCATTGAAGGTTTGGTTCTCACTTGATGATGTGGGAGCATCACACGAGGCTTTGTAAGCACTACTTGACTTGTTGTGAAGCTCTTCCTTATCCTTGAGTGACATCTCATGAGCAACAATTCTTCCAATGACTTCCGTTGGCTTGAGATCTTTGTAATTGGGCATCATTTGGATCAATGTGCACACGGTATCATATTTTCCATCCAAGGCTCTTAGGATCTTCTTGATGATGAATCTATCGGTCATCTCTTCACTTCCTAAGCCGGCAATCTCATTTGTGATGAGAGCAAGCCTAGAGTACATTTCAGCGACACCTTCACCATCCTTCATTTTGAACTTGTCAAGTTCACTTTGAAGCACATCCAATTTGGATTCCATGACGGAGTCGGTACCTTCGTGCATATCAATCAAAGTATCCCAAATTTCCTTTGCATTCTCAAGACGGCTGATTTTGTTGAATTCTTCAGGGCACAATCCATTGAAGAGAATATCACAAGCTTGAGCATTGTATTGTAGCATCTTCAACTCTTCCGCGGTAGCTTCACGGTTCGGTTCTCTCCCATCAAAGAATTCACCTTGCAAGCCAATACACACAATAGCCCAAACGGCGAGGTTATGTCCAAGAATATGCATTTTCATCTTATGCTTCCAACTAGCAAAATTAGTACCATCAAAGTAAGGACCTCTACAGTGGTAATTTCCCTCGCTAGACACCATACTCTCCTAGGTTGTGAAACCAAGGCTATGACCACCAAAAGCTATGGAAATCAAAGCAAATGGAGACCAAAGCTCTGATACCACTTGTAGGATCAGAAGTATGTCTAGAGGGGGGTGATTAGACTACTTGACCAAATAAAAATCTAGCCTTTTCCCAATTTTAGTTCTTGGCAGATTTTAGCAACTTTGCACAAGTCAAGCAATCAACCTACACATGCAATTCTAAGAGTATAGCAGCGGAATGTAAAACAATTGCATATGAAGGTAAAGGGATGAGTTTGAAGGAGCAAACTCAATGTTGACACGGAGATTTTTTATCCGTGGTTCCGATAGGTGGTGCTATCGTACATCCACGTTGATGGAGACTTCAACCCACGAAGGGTAACGGTTGCGCGAGTCCACGGAGGGCTCCACCCACGAAGGGTCCACGAAGAAGCAACCTTGTCTATCCCACCATGGCCGTCGCCCATGAAGGACTTGCCTCACTCGGGTAGATCTTCACGAAGTAGGCGATCTCCTTGCCCTTACAAACTCCTTGGTTCAACTCCACAATCTTGTCGGAGGCTCCCAAGTGACACCTAGCCAATCTAGGAGGCACCACTCCAAGAAGTAACAAATGGTGTGTTGATGATGAACTCCTTGCTCTTGTGCTTCAAATGATAGTCTCCCCAACACTCAGCTCTCTCTCACAGGATTTGGATTTGGTAGAAAGAAGATTTGAGTGGAAAGCAACTTGGGGAAGGCTAGAGATCAAGATTCATGTGGTTGGAATGGAATATCTTGACCTCAACACAAGTGTAGGTGGTTCTCTCTCAGAAAATATGTGTTAGAAGTGTAGGCATGTTCTGATTGCTCTCTCCACGAATGAAGAGTGGGTGGAGGGGTATATATAGCCTCCACACAAAATCTAACCGTTACACACAAATCACCAAACTCGGTCAGACCGATTTAGTTCAAAATGTGAACGTTAGGATTCTCGGTGGGACCGAGACGTCAACTCGGTGGGACCGATGTCATTAGGGTTAGGGCATAACGTAATCTCAATGAGACCGATTACACAAACTCGGTGGGACCGATTTTGGTAATAGTCAAACAGAGAGTTGGTCAGGCAAACTCGGTGGGACCGATTCGCTCATCTCAGTTGGACCGAAATGTTACGAAAAGGAAACAGAGTGTTTGCATTGCAATCTCGGTGGGACCGATCGCTCATCTCGGTTTGACCGAAATGTTACGAAAAGGAAACAGAGAGATTGCAACCCCATCTCGGTGGGACTGAGGTCCCTATCGGTGAGACCGAATTGATTAGGGTTTCTGGCAGTGGCTATGACAACTGAACTCGGTGGCTCCGGATATGAAATTTCGGTGGGGCCGAGTTGGACTTTTTGGTTTAGGACATATGTGGATATGAGAGAGTAGTGGAGGGTTTTGGAGCATATCACTAAGCATTTTGAGCAAGATCCTCATTAAGCAACACCTCATCCCTTCTTAATAGTATTGGCTTTTCCTAGACTCAATGTGATCTTGGATCACTAAAATAGAAAATGTAGAGTCTTGTGCTTTGAGCTTGAGCCAATCCTTTGTCCTTTAGCATCTTGAAGGGTCCACATTCTAATCCATGCCATGCCAATCATTGAGCTTTCCTGAAATATTCATCTTGGAATAGCATTAGCTCAATGAGCTATATGTTGTTAGGAATTACCAAAACCACCCAGGGATAGTTGCACTTTCATCATGTAATAACAGCAATTACTTTCCAAACAATAACAGACGAAGCATTGGACATGGTATAGTTCACGTGCAAGCCCGACATTCCAAGTTCAACTTCCACATCAAACTCATGTTCACTGATATCTGCACATTCATACATAATGTCCACAACCATGATTCACTTCAAAGCCAAAAAAATTGAGGAGAGTTATGAATAAAGAAAAACCTCTAGTTCCTGCTACCAGTGCGACCACAACAATTCAAGACCATGCGTAATTAATTATATTTTGGTCATTTTTTGTGTTCTAAAATGCCGGCCGGCTCGCGGAAGGATGTGTTGCCGGCACACGCGCGGATTCAATGAAGGCAGGCGGGGTAGTCTGAAGCCGGTTGCATGCGGTGAGGAGGCGTGTTCAGCCGGGCCTGCAGCGAGTGGGGCCCTCTTGGCCGGCGCGCCGGTTCAATGCCTGCGCTATGAGAGGTCGCGTCCGTGTCAGAGCAATCACTCCCTCCAGTCCTTTTTTGTTTGGGTATAACAAAATCTCATTTTTCATTCACATTTTACAAGTAAAATTCGTGGACAAACTTTGACCCAAAATACGATGGGGACTAGTAAACCAGAACGGAGGTAGTAGTTTTTTTTAATCAAAGAAGGGTTTCCCCCTTCCGATTTTCATTACTGAAAACCAACATCTAAATCTAAACCATAGTATTTGCCCTAGAACTACCATGTTCAACATCTCGCAACATAAACCCAAACAACCATACGCCAAGGAGGTACGTAGTACTATGAATTCCATTTTTGCTCCATACCAAGTTCTAAAAACTACTTATTACTTATAACGCGCCATTGAAAATTGGAACTCTTAACCCCGCTAAAAAATGATATTTTAAACGTGGCTACTCGATCTGTGGCAACTGGCGAGTCACCGCCTCCAAGTCGTTCACCTGTGGTCCTGACCATCAACTCCTACGGATCAAATTATCATGCGAGCTGGCTATTCCTACAAAGGTGCGCTCCACCACGTACTGGGTACCCGCGAATGCAGCAATCATGCACCTAGGGTTTTAGGGTTTATTTGTTAATGTTGCCTTTATGTAACACTCATGTGTGCGAGACAGCGAGAGACCGACTGTGTGCGTGCGCCTCTTCTCTTCATATATGTACTCCACCGTTTGTCTGGTGTCCAAAAAATTATAATAACTACTAGCAATGTGCCAATGCGTTGCCACACGATCAGAGTAGATTAATACATATTCACCTATTTGATAGAAAAAAGTCTAGTTTTGGAATACGTATATCACTAAAAATATGTTATGTTTCACTCAAAATATATTCCTTTGGCGGTTTTGATGAGATATGGGAGGAATGTTGTTGGTTTCAAGATTCAAGAAGTGGTATATGTCTAATTTATACTCTTACTAGCAAGATGCCCGTGCGTTGCACGGAACATCAAGATCTTGTGGGAGAAAAGGATGAACGAGGGAAGGCCTTATCTGCAAATGTGGAGAGGAGAGCGGGTAAATTGCCATAGTTTCCTTCCTATCCGTTAGATATAAATCGGACGGCCTATATTGCAGGATGGCAGGCCCACCATCATCACCAACTTTGTTTTTTATCCCTACTCTTATAAAAAGCATAGTCGGTGATGATTGTGTGCCTGCCATCATGCAATATAGGCCGTCCGATCTATATCTGATGGATATTAAGGAAACTATGTTAATTTTGCAAAAAGATACCCACACCCCTCTCCACACTTGCAAATAAGGCCTTCCCTTGATCATCCTTTTCTCCCACAAGATAAACTACTCATACAAATACATCTTGATGTTCCATGCAACGCATGGGCATCTTGCTAGTTGTTGCAAAAAGCCCATGTGTGTGAGAGAGAGGGAGAGAGGAGGAGGACGGAGTGCATGTGTGACAAAGACACAAAGAGTGTGTGTGCGAGAGGTATCAGCTTAAAATGAGGCAATAGTGTGTGTGTGCATGATCGAGAGGGCGTGTCTCAAGAAGGGAAGAAAAAATCTACATAGATACAAGGAGCGAGAGAGAGACATGTATGCGATAGTGGAAGCACGAGTGTGCGGGTGTATAAACCTATCTAGAGGCTAGTCGATAAATGTTTGTGAGAGAAATACGAGTCGGGGGTGCAAAAGCGAGAGTTTTGTGTGAGAGAGAGAGAGAGATGGTAGTCGGGAAGGGGAGTGGAATCAGGAGTTGTGTGTGTGTGTGACAGAGAGAGGGGGGGAGTTTGTCTGATCGGTAAACAAATGAATAATGTCAGTCTGGGATGGAGACGAAAAGGAGACCGCAACAAATGTTGTGTCTACAGGAGAGAGAGAGAGTAATTTTAGTGGTATGATTCATATGTAGAGACATATAGGGTGTGTGAGAGAATCCCATAGAGAGAAAGACAAAGTGAAAGACGAGTGGAGACTGTGTGTGTGGCGGTGAAAAAGAAAGCTTAGGTACCTAGTGATACGAGAGAACGGTAGAGACGTGAGAGATAATGAAAACCGTGTAATGTATAATGATAGGGAGAGTGTGACACTTCTCAAGGGAGACATCGAGAGACCATGTTTGCGAGGATAGGAAAACATGAAGTGAGCATGCGGGTGAGCTGGAGAAAAGAGAATTATAGCTACATGAAGGAGCATGCATGCGAGAGAGATGGGCGTGAAAGGAGTGAACATAAAAGGGATTCAAATATTTGAATTCGAGATGATGATACATGTAATCCATACTCGAACCAACATTGATCTATCAAACATGCATACTCATATGAATTCACGCGCATCTATGTTATTTAATATGTAGATATTACTGATCCATACATTTTAGTAGAACATAATTTGGTTTAATTTTTTGAATTCAACCTTATGATTTTGAGATCATTGTATTTGTAAATCATATTATACATATAAAGGAGCAGAATTCTTTGTTGTGCTTTTGAAAGTATATATAAAAAAATGATGTATATAGAATTTTATTCCAATCGAAAATGGATCCCGCCCGAAAAAAATATACAAACGGGATTCGAATTGAGTTGGCACGGTAAACATGCACTCTGCAAAATTTGAACGAAGCGGGGAAAGTCGCAGTAACTGCCCGAAACCAAGATCTGCGAGATGGAAATTACTACTGCCTATCCCTACCACGCAAAGCCTATCTGCTCGATTTCTATAGGTTTCGATAGGGGTAGGTTTGTAATTTCACTCAAACATGACAAAACCGCCTCTCACCCGGATTCATACACGGTGGGCGCCAAAACATAGTGTGTCCTCGGCCGAAATCGACTCCCTCCCCGATTCATACACGGTGGGCGCCAAAAACAAACTCTCGTCGACAAATATTCGGTGTATGCGAGATTAACGTCCTATCCCCAACCGACTAATATTGCTGTGATGTAGGAAACGGGGGCTAAGTTTGTAAATTTCCTCGCATTTGAGACAAGTGCGCCTTGAAGACATGGTTCCCCCTTCCTCTCCACCTCCATTTCCCCATTCGTACTCCGTGGGTGCCAAAACACCCTCTCCACCCCAGCCTCCTCCGTCCGCCACCCCATCCACCGCCGTCCTCCTCCACCATGCCGGAGCTGATACCCCGACGCCGCCGTCCATTACAAGAGATGGACCTCTCTCATCCATGGCTTCAAACCAGGATCCTTGCATCCCATCCTCTCGCTTCATCCCCGCCGTCGTCCACCTTGCCAGCGCCGCTCCTACGACCGTCTCGTCCACCGCGCCCCACCGCCACCGTCTACCCTCCTAGATCTGCTTCCATGCCGCCGACAGCCATCGCTACCGCAGCACTGCCAAATTCTCAGCACATGCATACACGGCGCCGCACCAGAGGCGGTACTCTTTCGTATCTGCTCAACTTATTTATCGTAGCAAGAAAATAGATCGCCACTGCTTTACTCTGATTTCTTGTCCATCACTTACTTGCTAGTTGAAAGCAAACATTGGTTGCGAAGTTGCCTTTGTCCGGTTTGCACCTTCAGATCCGCCATGGCACGCTCAACACTATACTCCCAATGCTTATGGTTTTCCCCTTTTATATTCCACACTAGTTAAATCACAGTAGACTAAATTTCAAAATTGGGTCAGTCGATTTTTCAGAGCTCGCCGGAGTTCGCCGGTGCGAACGAAGGGGCTCAGGTGGGGACGGTGGTTGTGAGGGGCGGTGGGGGGGCCTCGCTGAACGAAGAAAACTCGACGCGGGTGGGGGCGGGGTGGGGGGTGGGGGTGGCGGAGGAACACAGGCGGTGGGGGCCGGTGGTCCGGCCGGAGGCCCGTGCGGTGTTCTGTATGGGAAATCAGAGCCGAGGAAGAAGAAGGGTTAGGAGACGTAGGATCTTCATCCAACCGCCTGAAATGGTCGACTGACCCAAATGACAAAAGTCACGCGAATTGCATGCAGACATGCCTTTATATTCAGTACCATCATCGTACCTGCTTAGCACTGCTCCTGAATCCATCAAGCTAAACAACGTGCCACTCATAATTCCAAACTTGTTGCTCAAGTACGAATCTGATATGATGTTGATATTACTAAAACAGATAACATTTAATTGCTCAGCTAATGTTCCTACTTTACTTTCGAAAAAGCACGTGCACCACATATAGAGAGACAGCAGGGAGTTGTTTTCTTAATGCGCTCTGGTTCATCATGTGTGGGCACTGTGCAACGAACATTTTATTATCCAAAATATGCTCGCTCTTCTTTAGCATGTTCCTCTTTTGTTCTTCTTTAATAAGTACTCGCTCCGTTCCTAAATAAAAGTCTTTGTATAGATTCCACCATGGACTACATATGGAGCAAAATTAGTGAATCTACACTCTAAAATGTATCTGGATACATCTGTATGTGATCCATAGTGGAAATCTCTACCAAGACTTATATTTTGGAACGGAGGGAGTATGATAGTAGTACAATATGTTCCTTGTAGTGAAGATGAGCAGGAACATTTGCAGTGTAGGGGTCTATACGGTCGGTTGTGATGGACACTTTGAACTCTTCGGGCCTCTTTGATTCGTAGGATTTTGTAAACATGGGAATATGATTTGTAGTGGCCTGCCCACTTGAATCCTATAAGAATAGCAAGGAAATGCGGGGAGCTGTGTCGCCTTTGAGAGTTACACTGATATTAATAGTACTGCACCTTCAGTTGAAGAGAGCTGGTATCCGAAGCCTTTCTAGCCGTACCGGCAATACTAGCACATCTATTCCAGCAAGTTCCACTTTGCTGATTTTACTCTGATGCTTACGGTTTTCCCGTTATATCTACACTATGGTCTCTGTAGCTGCTTTGTGTCGCACTAGCAGCAGTCCACTCTTGAAGCTAAACACCGCAATGACTTACAAAATTGGCACCAAGGCATTGAGTGCCATTCTGGATGCAATGAAACTCATATGCTCCCCACCTGTTAATTCTTGTTCAGAATATGATCCTAATGACTATTCTAACCTCGAGGAGTCAAAGGAAGATGGCATGTCCTGTTCACCCATCAAGGTGCCTGTTCTAATTTGGCAAGGTTTTATTGATTGCGCGTATCTTGTATATGTTGTCTTGCATTTCTTCTACTTTGTTGCACCGCCATCTGCTTAGTTTACTCATCATATATGTCGAGATGCCATGCCCATCCATTATCAATACATATTCCATCTGTCATCATACCATGTTTTTTCACTCAAATGTTGTTCATGTGCATCAGACATCAAAAAGGAAGAGGGTGATTGCCGAACCTGAAGGAGCACCAGCAAAGTCCTTGAAAAATGTGGTGGTGCCGGAGAAATCAGACAGCACCCCACTTATATTGGCTGTACAACCAGTGACACAAAATGTAGGACCGACTCCAGCAGACTGTACCCATACTTCACTGGCCACACCACTAGCCCCACCATACAGGACCTGCACTCCAGCAAAAGGTATACCGATTTCAGTTGCCATAGCACCAGCTGTACCACAGAAAAATCCCACTCCAGCAAAAAGTACAGCAAGTCCAGCGGCCGAAGACCTATCCCAACTGCAGAGACGGCCGATTCCTGCAGATTGGAACCCCATTCCAGTTATTCCAAGTTTAAAAGACAATGCTTTCAATGTTGTTAGGGACTACGTGCATATATTCCCAGCATGGGAAGATTATAGTGAAGACAAACACCATTTTCACATCTTCCTGTCCAACTTACGTATAAGTGCTATTATTCATGGTTATTATTTTCCTGTTTTCTGCTTGTTGAACACATCAATGATTTACATTACATTGTTGTAAGTGGGCAAGGGTCAATCTGGATAGTCATGACGAGCAAAGCTTTCTTGTGCTTTTCAAGGAAGCATTGCAGCAGTATCAGTGTTACCTGAGGAAATCACACTTTGATGGCAAGTCTATAAACAATTTTCTGGTGAAGTCTCCTGTGCTAAATTTAGAAGGCATTGAATGGAAAAACCTTGTTATGCACTGGCCTCGTTCCCAGGATGAGGTACTGTCTATGAAATCACATGAGAATTTGAACTTCTACTTTTCCGCATGTGCCTTACGGATCTTTTTTGCAAGAAATCTGCTCGAAGAAGAATTCTGATTTGAATAGAACGACAGGATATCGCAAATATGCTGCCCGCTGCTTTGCTCTTGTTAGTACATGTTGTCCTGTATCACTGTACTTGCATGCATACCTGGTTCATTATGTGACAGCAGTATGCATGATAGCTTGCTTATCAATTGTTCGCTCCAAATTATCTGATCTGTATAAATGGTTACATTAGTGTAGAATATATCCAATGCCAATGAATTTTTTTAGCTCTGCATTGTTCTTGTAAGTACTTGTTGTCCTTTATCAGTGTACTTATATTGACAGGTAGTTGTTCATGTACCATCACTCTTCAGCTTATTTTCCTGTGCCCTCCATTTTCTACACATCAGATCTATATTTACTCTTACCATAAGGTTGGATAACACCGATGGTACTGAAGAAGTTTAGCTGTGCATTGCTCTTGGCTGTACCTTTTGCCTGTATCGCTGTACTTACATTTATAGCTACTTGGTTATGTAGCATCACTCTTCATCTTATCTTAAATATTCTCCATTTTTTCTTATGTTATCACATATATATTTACTCTTAACAAAATGTAGAATAAAGGCAATGGTTATGAAGAAGATTCTTTGGTAAACTTCTTGAATTGCACCCCCCCCCCATCAGCATGGACAAGGGCTTTATAGAGCATGTCTTCACCAATAATGTAAGTTTGTCCTTCTCAAGCCTTCAAACTTTGTTGTGTATATTTGGTTAGGCATGACTGCAATAGCTGTTTATTTTTGGTGTTTGCATCAAATTGCATGTTTAAAGTTTATTATGTAGTTCATAAACAAAAGTTTGTCCTTCTCAATTTAAGTTTTCAGTTGTACAACCAAGTTCCTTCTTCATACCATGTAAATTAAACTATACAGAGCAAGTGATCTTCTTTTGCACTGCATGTATGCTTCTGTTCTTGATCTTCTGTCCAGTGGTGTGGTGAACCTACCCACTACAGCACAATGTCATATTCTGCAATGTCTTAATTATGAACAATGTCATATCATTCTACTATTATTTAAACCGTCTCTTTATTTGGCAATCTGAAATGGGATAAATTGACAGCACACTAACCATTGATACGTATGAGTTCTTGATCTGTAATTGAGTGGTGTCGTGAAGCTGCCAACTCCTTCACAATGTCATTTCCTGCCATGTCTTGACCTGAACAATACCATATTCTGTTAATGCAATTTTAAACTGTGTTACTTTATTCGTCAGTAAGAAATGTGATGAATTGTCAGCACTGCTACTTTTATGTGCAAAACCTGTCATCTGTCTGCTTGTTTATCTTTCAGAGTGAGGAGGATATAAGTGTTAAACAAGCGCAGTCTCATCAGGTTGCTCAGCTGCTTGCGCTGCAACTCCCCTGCAGGGCTAACCTTTCTTGAACTCTATTGAAGTGCTGTCGGTTTTGTATATTATTTTGTCGGCGTGCTTAGTTGCACTGGTGGCGATCTTTGATGCCGAGTGTATGTAATCTGCTTTCTGCTTGTGCTTTATTATCATAGTGGCGAACTTTGATGCCGAGTGGATGTAATATGCCATAATTTCTTTATTGTATAATCTATGTTTTCTCTTATTCACGATGCTGCAGTTATTTTACTGTATATATATCCTGTCTTTGCAGTAAACCGGCCAAACTATAAAATTACGATACATAATCGGGCCGTCATGCAATCATGATGTATGATCCGCATCATGGGCCCCATCATCTTGGTCCGTTAAAAGGCCTAAATGTAAACTGGCCCACTAGTAGATTCGGGCCTTTAATAGGCCGAGTAAACCGTCGGCCCTCTTTTCGCAAGAAAATTCAATGGGCTTTTAGGAGGCTGAGAAGTAGGTTGGGCCTGAAACGTGCCGAACAGCTCACGGGCCGGCAGTAGCCTGAAATGGACCCCGGCCCATGATTGTGCCAATCAAATCACGGGCTTTTAACAGGCCAAAATTGTCTCGGTCCTTGTTTGGCCCAATCAGATTATCGGCTGCGAGCAGGCCGGATGCAAACCGGGCCGTAGTTAGGCCCAACTATATGACGGGCTTTTAACAGGCCGAAATTAATATAGGGCCGAAATGTTAAACAGTCCCTTAACAGGCCGAAACTAATATCAGGCCGAATTACTAAATGGGCCTTTAGCAAGTGGGCCCAAAAGTATAGCGTCCAGTTGACGGGGCGAATCTGATATGGCCCATAATTTAGCCCAAAGCCTCTTAAAGGGCCGGACCTGATCTGGGCCGTAATTTTGCCCAGAACGTGGTAGGCTTTTAACGGGCCAGATATCATATGGGCCATTGTTAGGCCCGGAACGTGGCAGGCCATTAATGGACCGGATCAATTATGGGCCGACATTTGGCCCAAAACATGGCAGACAGTTAATGGGCCGGCCTACTAGGGTCCTCAAAATCTTGTGGGCCTACAGCTGGGTCGGCCCATTAATGTCGGTGAAATCTCGTGGGCCTTTAGCTGGGCCGACCCATTATGGTCCACAAAAATCTTGTGGGCCTTCACCTGTTCCGGCCCATTATGGCCCGCAAAAATCTTGTGGGCCTTTACCTGGGCCGGCCCATTATGGCCCGCAAAATCTTGTGGGCCTTTAGCTGGGCCATTCCATTATGGTCCGCAAAATCTCGGGGGCCTTTAGCTGGGCCGGCCCATTATGGTCCGCAAAATCTTGCGGGTCTTTAGTTGGGCCGGCCCATTTAAACTTTATGGACCACTTTTGGGCCGGTCCACGTGTCAACATATCATAGGCGCATCTCGCCCATTGGATGAGTGACACCTGTGCCAACAGTGAGTCGACACGTGTTTCCTCCAGCCAATGATGATTTTAGACGTGGAAAATCCCCATTGGTCGGGGCTATTAACGGGTTATCGAATCCAAAACCGGACCCGATAGCTTAACGGCGTTCCGTTACGGTGGATGCCATGTGTCGGTCACCCTTGACGAAAGCACTTCTGTGACGCGCGATTTATCGTCATGGAAGTGGACACTTCCGTGATGATAATTTTGGTAATGTCATGGAACACTTCTACGACAGCACAGGTATGACTATCTTGATTCTAAAATCGTCATGGATGTACATGCATGACAAAAAACGTGACCTACTGTGACAAACACGTATCATCACGGAAGTGTATTTTTTTGTAGTGTTACCGAAGGATGATTGCTATGAACCCTTTGATTCGTTTGAAATATCCCTTTTTGATGAACTTGATAATTGCTATGCTTGTGGCCAAGATGCCAATATGAATTATGCTTATGGAGATGAACTTGCTATAGTTCCTTATTTAAGAATGAAATTGTTTCTATTGCACCCACGCATGATAGTCCTATTATCTTTTTGAATTCTCCCAACTACACTATATCGGAGAAGTTTGTGCTTGTTAAGGATATATTGATGGGTTGTGTTCTACTATTGCACATCATGATTTTGATGAATATAATATGCATGTGCTTGCTTCTCCTACTTGCAATTGTTATGAGAGAGGAACTACATCTCCGCCTCTCTATGTTTCCAATACTATAAAATTGCAAGAAACTGTTTATACTATGCATTGGCCTTTACTTTGTGTGCATGAATTGTTCTTTTATGACATGCCGATGCATAGGAAGAGAGTTAGAATTCGTTGTTGCATGATATATATTACTTTGTGCTCACTACTAAATTACAAATCATTGTTAGTTAAAATTGGCTTTGATATACCTTGGGATCCGGGTGGATCCATTACTGGAGCACTATATGCCTAGCTTAATGGCTTTAAAGAAAGCGCTGCCAGGGAGACAACCCAGAAGTTTTAGAGAGTCATTTATTTCTGTTGAGTGCTTTTATAAAGTTTAAAAACAAAAAAAATAAAGTGGGGAACCTAAAACGTTTTCAAAAAGAAAAGTGAAAGTAAGAAAGACGAGCACCGTTGAAATAGGGGAGCTCCTTGAACTTTGTTCATGCCCATGGAAAATTTGTGAATCTTGATTACAGAAACTTTTCAACACAAATAATTATCCCCTTGTATAAATCAATTGTATTATAAAAATAATGTGCCAAGATTTTCCTTTAGGATGATTAGATTGCTTGTTGGTATGTGCAGTGCAGGAACAGAAACTTTGGCTGTAGCGCGTAAATTTTCATTTTTTACTGGAAAGTTAAACGCTTCTGAAACTTTTTGCACAGTACTTCTATACAAATTTTTTATTTTGTCCTAATTTTTCAGAATTTTTGGAGTTACAGAAGTATGGTTGATGTTCAGATTACTACAGACTGTCCTGTTTTTGACAGGTTCTGTTTTTGATGCATTGTTTTGCTTGTTTTGATGAAACTATCGATTTTATCGGTGGTCTAAGCCATGGAAAAGTTATAATACAATAGCTACAATGCAAAAATGAAATATGAATTAGTTTTCAACAGTACTTAAAGTGGTGATTTGTTTTATTATACTAACGGATGTCGTGAGGGTTTTGTTAAGTTTTGTGTGATTGAAGTTTTCAAGTTTTGAGTGAGATCGCGATGGATGAAGGAATAAGGAGTGGCAAGAGCCTAAGATTGGGGATGCCCGAGGCACCCCAAGGTAATATTCAAGGACTCCCAAGCAACTAAGCTTGGGGATGCCCCGGAAGGCATCCCCTCTTTCTTCTAACGATCATCGGTAATTTTACTTGGAGCTATATTTTTATTCGTCACATGATATGCGTAAATCTTGGAGCGTCGTGTGCTTTTATTTTTCTGTTAGTAATGCACCATGCTGGTATGAGCTAGTACTTGGTTGATTTATAGAATGCTCTTTGCACTTCACTTATATCTTTTGAGTATGGCTTTATAGAATGCTTCATGTGCTTCACTTATATCATTTGAAGTTTGGATTGCCTGTTTCCCTACACATAGAAAAACCGCCATTTGTAGAATGCTCTTTCGCTTCACTTATATTTGTTAGAGCGTGGGCATATATTTTGTAGAAAGAATTTAATTCTCATGCTTCACTTATATCTATTTAGAGAGTTGACAGGAATTGGTCATTCACATGGTTAGTCATAAAATCCTACATAAAATTTGTAGATCACTGAATATGATATGTTTGATTCCTTGCAATAATTTTGCGATATAAAGATGGTGATATTAGAGTCATGCTAGTGGGTAATTGTGGATTGTAGAAATACTTGTGTTGAAGTTTGTGATTCCCGTAGCATGCACGTATGGTGAACCATTATGTGATGAAGTCGGAGCATGATTTATTTATTTATTGTCTTCCTTATGAGTGGCGGTCGGGGACGAGCGATGGTCTTTTCCTACCAATCTATCCCCCTAGGAGCATGCGCGTAGTACTTTGTTTTGATAGCTAATAAATTTTTGCAATAAGTATGTGATTTCTATATGACTAATGTTGAGTCCACGAATTATACGCACTCTCACCCTTCCATCATTGCTAGCCTCTTCGGTACCATGCATTGCCCTTTCTCACCTCGAGAGTTGGTGCAAACTTTGCCGGTGCATCCAAACCCCGTGATATGATACGGTCTATCACACATAAGCCTCCTTATATCTTCCTCAAAATAGCCACCATACCTACCTATCATGGCATTTCCATAGCCATTCCGAGATATATTGCCATGCAACTTCCATCATCTTCATATACATGACTTGAGCATCATTGTCACATTGCTTTGCATGATTGTAAGATAGCTAGCATGATGTTTTCATGGCTTGTCTATTTTTTGATGTCATTGCTATGCTAGATCATTGCACATCCCGGTACACCGTCGGAGGCATTCATATAGAGTCATATCTTTGTTCTAGTATCGAGTTGTAATATTGAGTTGTAAGTAAATAAAAGTGTGATGATCATCATTATTAGAGCATTTTCCCATGTGAGGAAAGGATGATGGAAACTATGATTCCCTCACAAGTTGGGATGAGTCCGGACTTCATGAAAAATAAAAGAGGCCAAAGAAGCCCAAATAAAAAAAGAGGCCAAAGAAGCCCACCAAAAAACAAAAAATATGAGAGAAAAGAGAGGGGCAATGCTACTATCTTTTTTACCATACACTTGTGCTTCAAAGTAGCACCATATTCTTCATAGAGAGAGTCTCCTATGTTGTCACTTTCATATACTAGTAGGAATTTTTCATTATAGAACTTGGCTTGTATATTCCGATGATGGGCTTCCTCAAATGCCTGAGGTCTTCATGAGCAATCAAGTTGGATGCACACCCACTTAGTTTTCAGTTTGAGCTTTCATACACTTATAGATCTAGTGCATCCGTTGCCTGGCAATCCCTACTCCTCACATTGACATCGATTAATGCGCATCTCCATAGCCCATTAATTTGCCTAGTTGATGTGATACTTTCTCCCTTTTGTCTTCTCCACAACCACCATATTCTATTCCACCTATAGTGCTATATCCATGGCTCACGCTCATGTATTGCGTGAAAGTTGAAAAGGTTTGAGAACATCAAAAGTATGAAATAATTGCTTGGCTTGTCATCGGGGTTGTGCATGATTTGAATATTTTGTGTGGCGAAGATGGAGCACAGCCAGACTATATGATTTTGTAGGGATAACTCTCTTTGGCCATGTTATTTTGAAAAGACATGATTGCTTTATTAGTATGCTTGAAGTATTATTGTTTTTATGTCAAATGATAGACTATTGCTTTGAATCACTCGTGTCTTAATATTCATGCCATGATTAGATTATGTGATTAGTATTATGATAGGTAGCATTCCACATCAAAAATTATCTTTTTTATCATTTACCTACTCGAGGACGAGCAGGAGTTAAGCTTGGGGATGCTGATATGTCTTTGTCGTATCTATAATTTTTTATTGTTCCATGCCAATATTCTACAACTTTTACATACTTTTGGCAACTTTTTATACTATTTTTGGGACTAACATATTGATCCAGTGCCTAGTGCCAGTTCCTGTTTGTTGCATGTTTTTTGTTTCGCAGAAAATCCATACCAAACGGAGTCCAAACGGGATAAAAACTTACGGAGATTATTTTTGGAATATAGGTGATTTTTGGGAAAAAAGAATCAAGGCGAGACGATGCTCGAGGGGCCCACAAGGGTGGAGGGCGCGCCCTGATGTCGCTTGAAGCTACATCAGTATTTTCCCAAAAAGGAAGGGATGATGCAGCACAGCGGCGGTTGGTATTTCCCTCGGATATGAAACCAAGGTTATTGAACCAGTAGGAGAACCAAGCAACACAACGTAAACAGCCCCTGCACATAGATAACAAATCCTCGCAACCCGACGTGTTAAAGGGGTTGTCAATCCCTTCCGGGGTACGACGCCTCAAGTTGGCACATAGACGTGAGATAAATTTGTAGTAGATTGATATATCGAACGCCAAATAAAATAAATAGAAATAAAACGCAGCAAGGTATTTTTGTATTTTTTGTTTAATAGATTTGAAAATAAATGCAAAGAAAAAGTAGATCGCAAAGGCAAATATATGAGAAAGAGACCCGGGGGCCGTGGGTTTCACTAGTGGCTTCTCTCGAGAAAAATAGCAAATGGTGGGTAAACAAATTACTGTTGGGCAATTGGTAGAACTTCAAATACTCATGACGATATCCAGGCAATGATCATTATATAGGCATCACGTCCAAGATTAGTAGACCGACTCCTGCCTGTATCTACTATTATTACTCCACACATCGACCACTATCCAGCATGCATCTAGTGTATTAAGTTCATGAAAAAACGGAGTAATGCAATAAGAACAATGACATGATTTAGACAAGATCTATCTATGTAGAGATAGAACCCATCGTTTTATGCTTAGTAGCAACGATACATACGTGTCGGTTCCCTTTCTGTCACTGGGATCAAACACCGTAAGATCGAACCCACTACAAAGCACCTCTTCCCATTGCAAGATAAATAGATCAAGTTGGCCAAACAAAACCCAAATATCAGAGAAGAAATACGAGGCTATAAGAGATCATGCATAAAAGAGATCAAAGAAACTCAAATACTTTCATGGATATAAAAAGATAGATCTGATCATAAACTCAAAGTTCATCGATCCCAACAAACACACCGCAAAAGAGTTACATCATATGGATCTCCAAGAGACCATTGTATTGATAATTCAGAGAGAGAGAGGAGATGAAGCCATCTAGCTACTAACTATGAACCCAAAGGTCTACAAAGAACTACTCACGCATCATCGGAGAGGCACCAATGGAGGTGGTGAACCCCATCCGAGATGGTGTCTAGATTGGATTTGGTGGTTCTGGACTCTGCGGAGGATGGATGAATATTTCGTCGACTCCCCTAGGGTTTTGGGGATATTGGGGTATTTATAGAGCAAAGAGGTGGTCCGGGGGGCTCCCGAGGTGGGCACAACCCACCAGGGTGCGCCTGGGCCTCCTGGCGCGCCCTGGTGGGTTGTGCTCTCCTCGGAGCACCCCCCAGGCGTAGCTAGGGCCCATTATGTTCCTTCTGGTTCAAAAAAATCTCCGTGAAGTTTCGTTGCGTTTGGACTCCGTCTGATATTGATTTCCTACGATGTAAAAAAACATGCAGAAAACAGCAACTTGCACTTGGCACTATGCCAATAGGTTAGTACCACAAATGATATAAAATGACTATAAAATGATTATAAAACATCCAATATTGATAATATAACAGCATGGAACAATAAAAAATTATAGATACGTTGGAGACGTATCACACCCCTTGACCTTGTGGACACCCCGTAAGGCGGTTGGTGTCCTTCTTTCGCCGCAAGAAAGCTAATATCCGGATAAAAATCGTGTTAAAATTTCAGCCCAATCGGAGTTACGGATCTCCGGGAAATTAAGAAACGGTGAAAGGGCAGAATCTGGGAGCGCAGAAACAAAAGGAAATAGAGAGAGAGAGAGAGAGAGAGAGAGAGAGAGAGAGAGAGAGAGAGATCCAATCTCGGAGGGGCTCCCGCCCCTCCGCTGTCATGGAAGCCAAGGACCAGAGGGGAAAGCCTTCTCCCATCTAGGTGGAAGGTCAAGGAAGAAGAAGAAGAAGAAGAAGAAGAGGGGCTCTCTCCCCCTCTCTCCCGATGGCGCCGGAACGCCGCCGGGGCCATCATCCCAACGACAATCTACACCAACAACTTCGCCGCCGTCATCACCAACTCTCTCCCCCTCTATGCAGCGGTGTAACACCCCTTCTCCCTGCTGTAATCTCTACTTGAACATGGTGCTCAACGCTATATATTATTTCCCAATGATGTATGGCTATCCTATGATGTTTGAGTAGATCCGTTTTGTCCTATGGGTTAATTGATGATCGTGATTGGTTTGAGTTGCATGTTTTATTATTGGTGTTGTCCTATGGCACTCTCTGTGTCGCGCAAGCGTGAGGGATGCCTGTTGTAGGGTTTGTAATATGTTCATGATTTGCTTATGGTGGGTGGCGTGAGTGACAGAAGCTCAGACCCGAGTAAGTAGGTTGTTTGCGTATGGGAATAAAGAGGACTTGATACTTTAATGCTATGGTTGGGTTTTACCTTAATGATCTTTAGTAGTTGCGGATGCTTGCTAGAGTTCCAATCATAAGTGCATATGATCCAAGAAGAGAAAGTATGTTAGCTTATGCCTCTCCCTCATATAAAATTGCAATAGTGATTACCGATCTAGTTATCGATTGCCTAGGGACAAATAACTCTCTCGTGACAAAAAGATCTCTACTAAAACTAACTTAGTTGTGTCTTTATCTAAACAACCTGTTGAGGATATAGACCTTAGAGTCACCCGCCAGGAGGGGCCGGGTTACTCATAATGGTCATTGCCAAAAGCCCGGCGCCAAGCTTGAAGATGGTGGGCCAAAGATGGGCTTAAGACCCGGATATGGCTTAAGGCCCATAGTTACAATCATTATTATGGTAGAACTTGTAGTGTAAGGCAAGAATAGTTGAGAGTCCGAGCCGGACACTCTTATGAGCCGGCCGGGACTCTGAGAGTTGCTGGGCGTCAGCCTCCCTATATAAAGGGACGACCCGGCAGCGGTTTAGGGACAAGTAAGATCTCGTCGAGAGCCAGGCATAGCAATTAAGCTCCCTGATCATCGAAACCCTAATCAATACCACCTCAACTGGATGTAGGCTTTTACCTTCACCGTAAGGGGCCGAACCGGTATAACCTTCGTGTTCCTTGTCCCGTTAACCCCTTCAAGCTTCCTAGTGGCGATGGCTCCACGACTAAGTCCTAGCTTGAGGACATCTGCCGTGACAATTCCACGACAGTTGGCGCCCACCGTGGGGCTAGCGCACGGTGGATTTGAGTTCTTGAAGGGCAGCTTCGAAGGGCTCAAGGGATACGCTGTGGGCCGGATGACCAAGAGTCGTCGCGGCAAGCTCTACATCGACGATGCAAACTGGGGCCCCGACGCCGGCTCAATTGAGTACGGGTACCGGGTCCCCTTCGGCGGAATTCATGTTTTCATTGGCAAGATTGGTGAGCCGGGCCCTGAGCCGGATCTCTGCGCCGATCTCATCGAGACGGCTCAGCGTGCACGACCCGCCCGGGCCCGGCCTGCCTTAGGGCATGCTTTTGTGGGATGTGTCCATGGAGGGCTCTCTGATCGATCTGGATCTGGTGATGAGACGGCCGCCGGCTCTGACGGCGAGTCGTCCACAGATGAGTCAAACTCGTTGTATCAACTTCAAGATGGCAGGCTCATGGGTTGTTCCGATGGTGACAGTATTCCGGACCCGTTTGAGCCGCCAAGTCAGGTTGGAGTCTTTATGGCCGGTGCACAGCCTGTTCAGAACCCTGCTGCTGGAGCGGGAAACCCGGTGCCCTCTCCGGCTCAGGTGCTGATGGATCTCACGGACAAGATGACGGCCCTGTTAACTGCCACGGTTGACCCGGCGGATCAAGCTCAGCATGATGCGGAGGTGGGCAATTAAAGTTAGATCTAGTGAAAGCTAAGGAGGACCTGGCAGCGGAAGGGATCAGGATGGCTGCGGAGAGGGCGGCTCTCGATGCCCAAACCCAGTTGATCCAGGCGCAGTCCTTTCCGGCTCACGATGGATCAAAACGCGTCCAATGAGGTCATGAGAAGGAGGCATCAAAAGGCCCAATCTCGACTCCCTCCGGTTTACGATCCACGAAACCTCTTCAACACGCCAGGTGCAGGGTCTAGTAACCCGCCAGGGGTCATAGTGCCCGGGTCTGGGACCCCTATTCAGCCACAAGTGATGGGGCCTCCCCAGGTGCCCCCTGCCCCGCCTCAGTACGTGCCAATACCACCGGGTCATTATGCTAACCCGCTGGAGAACATGGTCGCCGCGGCAGCACGGCTGGCGGCTCTCCCAATTGACGGCGACTCTCCGACGGCTATTGAAACCCGCCGGGTCAGGGAACTCCTTCAGACAGCACTGGCGCAGCAAGAGGCGTACTCCTACAGCCGGGACAGGATCCACTCGACCCCTCGTCCAGGCCGGAGCCCGAGTTACAGCAGACACATGGTCTCAGCGACCGGCTCAAGTAACGTCCGACGCCATGACCCGCCCCCTGGCCATGGCCCGGCTCATAACGGAGCCTTTCACGCAGCAGACCAAGACAGAGCGCGGCAAGAGGCGGAGCAGGTGCCTCAGTTGACGGCTTACCAGACTCCCCCGGCTTATCCGACGACTTCCGTCGACGTGGGTATCCCTACCAGGACTGGGGGTGTCCCTTGTTTAGTGCCAGCTATCCGCAATGAACGTCTACCCAAGGACTTCAAAGGCCCTAGGAAGGTGCCTAATTACACGGCTGACTTACAACCCGCAGCCTGGATCGAGAGTTACGAGATGGCCATGGAACTGCTGGAGGTCAGTGAGGCGGCAATGGCCAAGTACTTCACCATGATGTTAGATGGGACTGCCCGCACTTGGTTGAAAGGGCTACCACCGAATTCCATCGGGTCTTGGGCTGAGCTGAAAGCCCGGTTCATCCAAAACTTCAAGGATACCTGTAGGCAGTCTATGTCAATTGTGGATTTGACTAACTGTAAGCAGCAGGAGGGTGAATCCACGACACATTGGGTTCGCCGGGTCAAGGAGATCATACATTCATCAGATAAGATGGATGCCGGCTCTGCAGTCTTAATGTTGGAGCAGAATTGTCGTTTCGTGCCCCTGAAGATGAAACTCGGGCGGCTTAAGCGCGACTGCAATGATATGGGTACACTGATGGCGGCTCTTGTCAAGTACGCCGATTCTGATGGTACCAAGGACCCCGCTTCAGATGATGAAAGGACAGGGAAGGGAAAGAAGAACAACAATGGCAAGGGTCCTCAGCATAACCCGGGGAACCAAGGAGGAGGCAAGCGCAAGGCCGATGGCAGCCTAGAGTTTGTAGCCAACGCCAGCTCACAAGGTAATAACCAGCGACGCAAGGGGAGGCCCCCTCCCCGAGCCAGCGGGTCAGGCCCGACGCTGGAGCAGCTGTTGAATGAGCCTTGTCCAAGGCATGGCTCTAGAGAGAAGCCAGCTACCCATCTATGGAAGGATTGTGCAATCATGAAGGCCTTTAAGAATTACAATGGCCCGGGCGGCGGCTCAGGCGCCGGCGGTTTTCATGGCCCGGGCGGCGGCTCAAATTCTAATCCTCAGAACGGTCAAGGGGGCTTTAATCAGCAGTCTGGCCAGGGTCATCAACAGCAGCAGGGGGGTTATCAGACCAATCCAAAGCAGCTTAGCGGTGGACAGTATCATGTGTTTACCACCAGTCTGTGTAAGCGAGATCAGAAGCTTCATAAGAGGGCTGTGAATGCTGTTGAGCCGGCGGTTCCACGCTACTTGCGGTGGTCTGAGCAGCCTATAGTGTGGAGTAGGGAGGATCACCCTCCCCGGGTGGATAATCCGGGTCACTTGGCCTTGGTGGTGGCTCCTCAGGTGGGAGGATATAAGTTCACTAAGGTGCTCATGGATGGAGGCAGCAGCATCAACATCCTCTATTATGAGACGTTCCGTCGTATGGGGTTGATTGATAAGAACCTCAGCCAGTCAAACACTATTTTCCACGGTGTGGTACCTGGTAAGTCGGCTTATCCAGTCGGCAAGATCGAGTTGGAAGTGGCCTTTGGAGATGAGCACAACTACAGGGTGGAAAAATTGACCTTTGAGGTGGTCAAGATAAGAAGTCCGTACCATGCCATATTTGGGCGGCCGGCTTACGCCAAGTTCATGGCACGGCCGTGTTACGTGTATTTACAGCTCAAGATGCCGGGTCATAATGGGACCATTACGGTTCATGGAAGCCGGAAGGTGGCCCTGGAGTGTGAGGAAGGCGATGCAGCTTATGCAGAATCTGTTTGTGCAACAGAGGAGTTAAAGTTTTACAAGGACAATGTTGACCCAACAGATATGACCTCTCTGAAAAAGCCGACTACGGAGCATGAGCCGGCAATGAAATTCAAGTCGGCTGATGAGACTAAACTTGTTGATTTCGTTCCAGGAGATTCATCTCAGCAGTTTAGCATCAGTGCCAATCTGGATCCAAAATAGGAAAGCGCGCTCATCGAGTTCATCCGTGAGAATAGGGACATCTTCGCATGGAAACCTTCTGACATGCCAGGTGTACCTAGAGAACTCGCTGAGCACACTCTCAATGTTGATCCGAAATTTAAGCCGGTCAGGCAGTTCCTTCGGCGGTTCAATGAGGAGAGGCGGAAAGCTATTGGTGAAGAGGTGGCCCGGCTCTTGGCGGCCGGGTTTATTGTTGAAGTCTTTCACCCAGAGTGGTTAGCTAACCCGGTCCTCGTACTCAAGAAGAACGGCACTTGGCGGATGTGTGTGGACTACACGGACTTAAACAAGGCGTGTCCGGCTGATCCTTTTGCCCTTCCCCGTATTGATCAAATTATTGATGCTACGGCAGGTTGTGCGCGCTTAAGTTTCTTGGATGCTTATTCCGGATATCATCAGATTAAAATGGCAGTTAAGGACCAGGAGAAGACGGCGTTCATCACTCCCTTTGGAGCCTTCTGCTATGTATCTATGCCCTTTGGACTCAAGTGTGCACAGGCGACTTATCAGCGTTGCGTGCAGAACTGTCTTCATAACCAGATTGGGCGCAATGTTCATGCTTATGTGGACGATATTGTGGTTAAATCCATAAAGGAGGAAACCCTGATAGATGATTTGAGGGAAACCTTTGATAATCTCCGGGTTTACAAGATGATGCTTAACCCGGCCAAGTGTGTTTTTGGTGTTCCTGCAGGCAAACTCTTGGGTTTCTTGGTTTCTGACAGAGGCATTGAAGCTAACCCGGAGAAGATCAAGGCCATCACCTCCCTGGCTAAGCCGGCGTGTATAAATGATGTTCAGCGCTTGGCGGGTCGCATCGCTGCTTTAAGCCGGTTTATAAGCCGTTTGGGTGAGAAGGCCATGCCATTATATCAGTTGATGAAGAAAACTGATAACTTTGTCTGGAATGATGCAGCTAATACTGCTTTTGAGGATTTGAAGAAGCAGCTGGCAGAGCCCCCAGTCCTTGCTGCTCCGGTTGATAAGGAGCCCTTATTACTGTATGTGGCGGCGAACACACGAGCCGTCAGTGTGGCTGTGGTGGTGGAGCGCAAGGAAGAGGGTAAGGAGCATCCGGTTCAGCGGCCGGTTTATTATGTCAGCGAAGTGCTCATCGAGTCCAAACAGCGGTATCCACATTGGCAGAAGCTTGTTTATGGTGTGTTCATGGCGAGCCGGAAGCTTAAGCATTATTTCCAGGGTCATCCCATCACTGTGGTCAGTTCTGCCCCTCTTGGTGATATCATTCAAAACAGAGAGGCCACAGGAGAGTAGCTAAGTGGGCTATAGAGCTCGGACCTCATGGTCTCAAATACGTGCCACGCACTGCTGTTAAATCTCAGGCCTTGGTGGATTTCATCAATGATTGGACAGAGTCACAAGTGCCCGAGCAAAAGCCGGATAACACATATTGGACTATTCACTTTGATGGGTCCAGGCAGTTGGAGGGCTCGGGGGCTGGAGTCGTATTGGCTTCCCCTAAGGGTGATAAGTTCCATTATGTGCTACAATTGATGTTTCCTTGTACCAACAACGCAGCTGAGTACGAGGCCTTGCTCCACGGTCTTCGGATGGCTAAGGAGATGAGCTTGAGCCGGGTAAGGTGTTTCGGTGACTCAGACTTGGTGGCTCAACAAGTATCAGGCAAGTGGGACTCTAAGGACCCTCTCATGGCGGCTTATCGCCGCGAAGTTGATGCCATTGCTGGGCACTTTCAGGGCTACCAAGTAGAGCACATTGATCGCAGGAAGAACGAGGCGGCTGATGCCCTAAGCCGGCTGGGCTCTCAGCGAAAGCCGGTGCCGCCTAATACTTTCCTGGATGTCCTGTATAACCCTTCTGTTAAGTTGCCTACAGAGGAAGACTTGGCTGTCCCTGACCCGGAGGCACGACTGGTGGCGGCTCTCCACATCATACCGGACTGGACAATGCCCTATCTGGCTTACATGACCCGGGGAGAGTTGCCTGAGGATGAAACTTTGGCCAGACAAATAACCCGGCGGGCTAAGTCAATGATTGTTATCAATGGCGAGTTGCATCACCGCAGTGTTACGGGAGCATTCCAGCGTTGTGTCTCCCCTGAGGAAGGTCAAGAGATCTTGCGTGAGATTCATGAAGGGGATTGTGGCCATCACGCCGGCTCAAAATCTCTTGTGGCCAAGGCTTTTCGTCATGGTTTTTATTGGCTGACGGCTCATGCTGATGCGGAGGACTTGGTCAGTAAATGTGATGGTTGCCAAAGGTTCTCACGACGGGCTCATGTGCCGGCTCAGGAGCTGAGGATGATCCCAATTACTTGGCCCTTTGCGGTCTGGGGGCTTGATATGGTTGGGCCTTTTAAAAGGTCCAAGGATAAGAAGACCCACCTCTTGGTGGCAGTTGACAAATTTACCAAGTGGGTTGAAGCGGAGCCAGTTAGCAAGTGTGATGCAGCCACGGCGGTTCAATTTATGAAAAAGGTGATTTTTCGCTTTGGCTTTCCGCACAGCATTATAACTGACAATGGCACCAATCCATCCAAAGGCGCCATGGAAGAATTTTGTCAACGAGAGCATATCCGACTTGATGTTTCCTCAGTGGCTCATCCTCAATCCAATGGTCAAGCTGAGAGAGCTAATCAGGAGATTCTGAAGGGCATCAAGCCCCGGCTTTTGGTCCCTTTGCAACGGACGCCGGGTTGTTGGGTGGAGGAGTTGCCCTCCGTGTTATGGAGCATCAACACTACTCCTAACAGGTCTACAGGTTTTACGCCTTTCTTCATGGTTTATGGGGCAGAAGCAGTCCTCCCCAGTGACATCCGTCATGACTCGCCTCGAGTGGCGGCTTATGTTGAGGCGGATAATGAGCAGGCGCGCCAAGATGCTCTTGACTTGTTGGACGAACAGCGTGATGTGGCAGCAGCTCGCTCAGCGATTTACCAACAAGACCTGCGCCGTTATCATCGTCGCCGGGTTAAATCCCGGGTCTTCCAGGAAGGCGATCTCGTGCTCCGGCTCATCCAAGATCAAACAGATGCGCACAAGCTATCCCCGCCTTGGGAAGGGCCCTTTGTGGTCAGCAAGAATTTGCACAACGGGTCATATTACCTCATTGACATTCGGGAGCACAAAGATTCACGTAAGTCGGAGGAAGAGACCCGTCGGCCGTGGAACATAGCTCAGCTTCGGCCTTACTACACTTGAGCCACCGGCTCTCATAATGTACATATTTCTCTCAGCCATGTATATATTATGATAAGCAATAAAGCAGGACCTCTGTCCTTTTTTCTCCTCCAAATGTGCACGTGTTGTTTTCATTGCAAGATTACATGATAACTTGAAGGAGGATCCGGCTTATGATCGTATTCGAATCTAGCCGTAGGCAATAAGGTCACTTGGGGGCTTCCTGTTCAAACATAGGTCGTATTCGAACCAAAGAGAACATAGCTGTCGATACCCATTTGATTGGCAAAGTGCCGAGCTCATTGGGGAGTTTTCTTTGATCATATTTGAATCTTAGTTTAACCCCTTTGGGAACCGACGTGGATCGTATTCGAATCAGCGTCGTTAAACAATTCTTAAAATCACTTGGGGGCTTCCTGTTCAAACATGGGTCGTATTCGAACCAAAGAGAACATAGCTATCGGTACCCTCTTGATTGGCATCGCCACACCCACTGGGGGCTATATGATCGCATTTGAATCTTAGCATAACCCCTTTGGGACGGGTCTCTGGTCGTATTCGAACTGGAAGCCCCTAAGTTTTTCTGACTTGTAGCAAGTTCTTCTGATTATGTCAAGTATGCACGGCCGGGTCGCAATTTGCCGGCTTAACTTTGATTTGCAGTACTAGTCGAACACAATTGGCGTTATTAAGACTGGTAAACCGGAATTGAGGTACCAACCTCATAGCCCGGGTTATCTAAGCCGACAGTGTGCCTGCAGGCTGGTAAGTGTGTTGTTACGATTATATCAAGGACATCATTGAGGGCCAGTCTTTGGTGAATCATATTCCGGGTTATAGGCATAAGACTATGATTCTCCATGCGGTAAGCCGCCTCGAGACTTGTGATTTGTCTTTTCATGTAGGGTAGTTAAAGACAACTATTTCAGCTTAAGGAATATGACTGATCAACTGTAACCCGGAGACATATAAGGAAGCAACTTTCATAAGGATTCAGCATTCAGCACGTGCACGATGGCACGGCACAGTTAAAGTGTTGACCCTATTCTATTACAAGACTCGTTGAGTCCAAAAGGGTGAAGCATTGTTTCACATAAATCATCTACAGAGTTACGACGCTTGCTGGGTTGAAGTCTCCGGCTCATCCCTCTCTTCTCCTCCGGCTGTTCCCAAGGTCTGGAAAGTCGACGACTTCCAGTCGATGCCGCTTAGAGCTTCGAATTGAGCTTCCTCGTCAATTAACCCCGCCGGGTCAATCTCCGGGGCGAAGGTGTGCTTGCGAGTCGGCGGGATTAAGCTGAGGGCCTCATAGCGCGGAGTGGGGATCCTCTGATTCTCTGCATCGTAATCCTGCTGATACTTAGTCAGATCTGTATCATTGCCAATCAGAGTGGCCACCGGGCGTACGATCTTCACGCAAGCTGCGAAGTCCTTCTGGTCGAAGGCGGTGCCGTCTTCCTTCAAACTGGGGTAGCCCAGAGCGATGTCCGCCGGGTCTAGCTCTGGAAGGAACGCCTTAGCCCGGCTTAGAGCCGCTATGGCTCCGGCTCTTGCAGAGGCCCGTCGCAGCTCTTGGATGCGTTGAGGAAGAACGGCGAGCCGGTGAAGAACCTCAGCCAGGTGAGTCGGCACCTCGTTGGATAGGGCCACCACAGCCAGAGCACGCTGTGACCTGGTGTAAAGTTGCTCCACCAGGGTGTACACGGCTTTCAGCTTGGTTACCACGCTTTGGTTGAGATTGGCGCTTCTGGGACCTGTTTAACAGAATAAGATAAGCCGCCGACAAGGATGAGTTATGAGATATACAGATTCTAAACTTGATGAAAGCCGGTGAGATGACTTACCGAAGATTGCGGCAACCATCTGGGACACTTGGCGTTTTAAGCCGGACAGTTCGGCGGTCTTCTCTGAGAGAGCTTCTCCGCCTGTTCGGCCCGGTTCACCAGAGTGGCCTTCTCTTCGGCCCAGGCTCTCCGTTCAGCATCAAAGTCTGTCTTCAGCTTTTCTTGCGCAGCAATGCTGGACACAAATTTGGCGTTTGCTTTCCGGGTCTCCGTCTCTTGCGTCTTCAGACGGGTCTTGAGATCAGCGATGTCAGCTTCAAACTTCTTGCCAGCAGCCTGCATAATTTCCGGGTTATAGCATGAACAGTTACTATGCAAATTTAAAAGTCCCAAGCGTTTTCCAAGCAAAGACACTTGGCACTTGGGGGCTAATGCGTATCGAACGTTCCTATCTACAAATTTCCGGTTCATGGAAGTAAGCCGGAACTTAAGTCTACAACATATTCAATCATAAGTCTTCGACTTGGGGGCTAGCATGGTAAAGGTAACTATGCAGTAAGTAAGAAGACAGAAGAGTGATACCTCAGACTTCTGCTGAATCTGGTTCACCATGGCGATCTCTAAGTCCCGGCTCTTGTGCACTTGGTTGATATAGCCGGAGATGACCTCTCCGACGCTCAGATTGGCATAATCGGTGAGGTCCAGATTGGCCCGGTGGCGCCCTAACAACTCCTCCTTAGCGGAGCACTTGGCCAGCGCAGTAGGTCTCCCCGGCTCAACATATTCCGTCCGGGTGATTACTACATCCGGGTCATCTGCTGGTTGAGCCGAGCTGGAGGCCTCCGGGTTAGCAGAAGCTTCTGCTATGGGCTTGTTGGTTGGAGCAGCGGCCTCAGGAGCAGAGGCAGCTGGCGGTTCTTGAGCGGCTATCTCCGGCTCAGGCAAGTCCAGCTCATCGGCCGGCTTGTTCTTCTTCGCCCTTTTGCTGAGTTTTGCTTGGGCAATGAAAAGACAGAAAGGTTAAGCACAAAAGTGTAAGTAAAGACAAAATACAACATGAGGTGATCATCATTACCCGGGCACGGTCTTGAAAGCCGGCAGATTCGACTGCATAGAGTCGCCAGAAGAGGGGGAAGTTTCCTGATAATTTGAGTCAGAAGAGTTGAGCGGTTGACGTATAACACCTGCCAAAGGATGAAAGGGGTACAACTTTGAAATCACCTCGGTCCGGCGTTTCTTCGATGCGTCAGGTAACCCGGAGGAGAGGTCAGTGTCTTTGTTGGTCCGGGTGTGCCGCCGGCTTTCATGAACCTGTCGCTTCAAAATAAATTGAGGATCTTGATAAGCTAAAGGATGTGAAAAGCTTACTTTCCGGGTTACCCTTCGGACTTTCAGCCTTGGCAAGGGCTCCGAGTCGGAGGAAAGTGACATTACCTCTTCAACCACCGGGTTACTTGCGCCAGTGTCATCCTGTTGGTGAACAGTATTGGTAAGGTGGACAGAAATAAATAGCAGATATAACAAGAGCTTACAGGTTCAGGGGTTACCTCTGACTCGGAGCTGCCGCTTAATTGCATCAGCTCTGAAGCAGTAGGCCTACTTCCCTTCTTGCGGGGAGCGGCTTTCATGGCGGCTTTCTTCGCCTTCCTGGCCTTCTTGGCCGCCTCGTGGTCATATTTGACCTTCCAGAATTTGTCATCAGCCTGAAAAATACAATGATGATTTCTTAAAGATTCAGATGAAGGTTATCTGCAGACGGAGATAAAATGTTCAAATCAGCGGCTTACTGCTGGGGCTGGGTTGATCTTGCAGAAGGGGGCTAACCCGGTCCTCCCGCAGTCTGCCAAGCTCTCGTTCAAGAGAGCCTTGGTCATGTCCTCAGCAACATCTTCAGGAAGATCGTTGCGACTGTGTCTCTGGGGGTCATCCTTTCGGCCCGTGTATTCGCACATTAAGCCGGGGTGGCGGCTCAATGGGATCACCCGCCATGAGATCCAGACCCGGACCAGATCGATTCCGTTGAGACCATTGCCCAGGAGAGCCTTGATCTTGTTTATGGTGGGGAGCAGAGGTTGGCGCTCCGCCTGAGTCAACTTGTCAGACAGAGGGTGAGTTGGTTCCAGACGTGCAGGGCGAAAGCCGGGCAGCGGGCTCTCGTCAGCCAGCGACGTGTCTTGGCAATAGAACCACGTCTGGTTCCAGTCTTTTGGGTGACTCGGCGGCTCGGCGTAAGGGAAGAGGCAGTCTCTCCGTCGCTGAATGGAGATTCCGCCGAGTTCCAAACTTGGCCCGTTGGCGCACTCATTCTGGCGGTTCAGGTAGAAGAGCTCTCTGAAGAGCAGCAGGCTGGGCTCTTCTCCAAGATAAACCTCGCAGAACACTTGGAAATTGCATATGTTGGACACCGAGTTGGGTCCTATATCTTGTGGCCGCAGGTCAAAGAAGTTCAGCACGTCTCTAAAAAACTTTGAGCCGGGCGGTGCGAAGCCCCGGCTCATGTGATCCACAAAAATGACCACCTCCCCGTCCCTTGGCTGTTGTCTCTCCTCTGATGGGTCGGGGGCACGGTAGGACATGACGTCCTTCTTGGGCAGGTAAACTGACTTGACAAAATCCGCTAAAGTCTCGTTGGTGACATTGGACCTCATCCAATTGCAAGTGATGGAGGCTTTAGGAGATTTGGGAGGCATGGCGAAAATCGGCAGCCTATGATAAAAGGAAACGTCCGGTTTAATTATAAGCCGAAGGAAATTTACAGTTCAATGTTAAAGTGGCGGCTTATGAAGGGGACTAATGACATATATCTAAGTGCACCGGGTTATTTAAGCCGCCCGAAGTATTGAGAGTAATTCGATTGTCTACGGCCTTATCACAGATGAGCCGGAAAATTCTATGGCGCATGGTCTCCTTTGAGTCGGAAGGTTCTACGGCGCGTGGTTTCTTTAAACCGGAAATGTAAACCGCCATGACTCAATGAGTGCAGTTTTTTACTAAGTGTGGTGAAAAAAAGTTTCACACATTGTAGTAAATAATTTGGATCAAAATGGTCGGTCAAAAGGAAAGTTTCTAGACCTAAAAAACAGACGCAGTGGAGTTCTTGAGCTCGAACGAGGCCTTTATGCAGTAAAAAGAGGTTTACTTGCATTTGAAATGAGTACTAAACAGCCGCCGCACTGGTTCTATACTATCCTAAGATCAAAAAGAGGCAGTAAAAAGGAAAACTACCAAGAACTCGCGGGCGGCGGCGAAGAACACGGAATAACAGGATGAACCTACTGCAGGTCTGTTCTACGGGGCAGTCAGAACTTACAGGTGCTGGTGAATCGCGGAGGTCGTCGCCGTTTTCTCTGGACACAACAGGTTGATGCAGCGGCCGGAGTTGGTGAGGAGGAGGAGACCCGCGGCGGCGACGGCAACAGAGCTTGAGCGGAAGAACGGGTGGCTGAAGGATCGATGGACCGGGCTATTTATAAGGACGAGCTCATAAGTGGGCACGAGAAACGAGGAGACCACGGCGTGGTTATCTCCCCATGAAACGCCTCAATTTTCGGGATGGCAGTAAAGATAAGATCCGTTGCGGATCTGGTGGAGTAAAAAACGGACTTAATGGAAGATGACGTCACGGCGGATTACCCGGAGTCCAGAGGATGACGTCACGCCGGGTTATGGCCTTCACACAATTATAAGCCGGAGATTTTTCTGTCGAAAGGATTGAAGATTGACATGAGCCGGCTCAAATCAATCTGGGGCCTAATGTTGAGGATATAGACCTTAGAGTCACCCGCCAGGAGGGGCCGAGTTACTCATAATGGTCATTGCCAGAAGCCCGGCGCCAAGCTTGAAGACGGTGGGCCAAAGATGGGCTTAAGACCCGGATATGGCTTAAGGCCCATAGTTACAATCATTATTATGGTAGAACTTGTAGTGTAAGGCAAGAATAGTTGAGAGTCCGAGCCGGACACTCTTATGAGCCGGCCGGGACTCTGAGAGTTGCTGGGCGTCAGCCTCCCTATATAAAGGGATGACCCGGCAGCGGTTTAGGGACAAGTAAGATCTCGTCGAGAGCCAGGCATAGCAATTAAGCTCCCTGATCATCGAAACCCTAATCAATACCACCTCAACTGGACGTAGGCTTTTACCTTCATCGTAAGGGGCCGAACCAGTATAACCTTCGTGTTCCTTGTCCCGTTAACCCCTTCAAGCTTCCTAGCGGCGATGGCCTCACGACTAAGTCCTAGCTTGAGGACATCTGCCGTGACAATTCCACGACACAACCCCTAGTTTTTATTTACGTGCTCTTTATTATCTTGTAAACCTATCCTATCACACCTACAAAGTACTTCTAGTTTCATACTTGTTCTAGGTAAAGCGAACGTTAAGCGTGCGTAGAGTTGTATCGGTGGTCGATAGAACTTGAGGGAATATTTGTTCTACCTTTAGCTCCTCATTGAGTTCGTCACTCTTACTTATCGAAAGAGGCTACAATTGATCCCCTATACTTGCGGGTTAGCACCGTAGTTTAAGGAGTTCATGTATTCACTAAGTGCTAATGCTTTGGTCCGGTACTCTATTAAAAGGAGGCCCTAATATCCCTTAGTTTCCAATAGGACCCCGCTGTCGGCGTTCTCAGAACGGGGGTCCCCAAACTTGCCTGCCTGCGGCCCACAGCGTGGCTCAGCGCGTAGGCCCGTACGGCCCATCTTCACCAACAAGCATTCAAGACCCTCGCGAGGGGCAAAGCCTCGCGAGGCGGAGGACACAAGACCTCCTCAGGAGCGGCCTCACCAGGTTGGCTCGCGAGGGGCGGAAAGATCAAGGCGAGGCAAACCTCACGAGGTTCTCGTGACATGAGCCATGACGATCAAGATCCAGCGGGCGCCAGCGCGCGCAGTGTCCTTGTTCCCCCTTTGGTGCTAAGGAAGCAAGAGCAGGCGCAGAGTACCGAGGCGTCAAGCAAAGGTTTCCATATCGGTGCAACGAGACCAAGACCAGCAGGACAGCAAGACGGAGGTCATCATGGAGCCCAAGGCGGCGTCACCACCAGAGCCTTTGGCAGGCGAAGACCGCTTTTGTCAGGATAAGCTGTACTAGTTGTCCCCTTTCAAATTGGTCGTTGTTGGCTCCCTTCCCGCTCAATATTTGGGGAGAAGACCAGGGCCTCTATAAATAGGACCAGCCACCACGGTAGGAGGGGATCTGATCTAGAGTAATCCTCACCCACACACAGAGCGCAAGAACACCCCAACCTTAGGAGGTTGTTCTTCCCCTTGTAACTGTTCATCCATATCCCAAGAGGCAATCCACCACCACCACACTAGAGTAGGGTATTACACCACAACGGTGGCCCGAACCAGTATAAATCTTGCGTCCCTCGTGTTCTAAGTTTGTTGAGTTTTCCCTTGAGATCTTAGCAAGCTAGGACGTGGATCGGTAGGGGGAGAACTTCGCGTGCACCCCAGAGTTCGAACCTTAAGGGTTTTGTCGGAACCCGTGATCCGACACTTGGCGCGCCAGGTAGGGGTGCGCTGGAGCCTCTTCCCCACCAGTCGATCCGCCGACGCTCCGCGGTTCCGATGTCCAACGACCCGAGGGCTGCCGCCGACCGCTGGGCAGCCTGGCCCGCCCAGGCGGCGCCGCCTGCCCAGGAAGACCTCAACCCCGCACTCCAGGCGGCACGGGCACTACCTAACGCTGCTGGGCGTGGCCAGGCGTCATCCACCCTTACTCCACGACAAGCGCGAGCCGCTGCAAGGGCCGCAAGCCACGCCGCGGCAACGACGCCACACACCCGGCGGGAGCAGGCGAACATGCGGGCCGCACTCACAGTGGCACAGGAGCTGCTACGGTGCCGATTGATGGAGAGCGGCCGAGATGCACTGCTGGAACGCGTCGCCGAGCTGCTGGATGCGGCGGCCACGGGAGCGCCGCCCTTCTGCTATCAGCTTACGCCTCAGGCGGCGGCTGGGTCCCACGGCGGGCCTCGCCACGCCCGCGTGCTCCCGAGCGCACCCGGGGGCCTCGTCGACATCAACATGATCCATGGTGGAGGGCACCCTGCAGCGACCGCACCACCCCAGGTGGGTGCGAGCACGAGCGTTGCCGCATACGGCCCCGTCGGAGCACTACCCTGCCATCCTCAGGACGGCATGACAGGCCGGGCAACATGGAGCGTGGGGCACTTCGGCGAGGTCTGAGGGGCAGCGGCCTCGGAGGCCAACGTGCCCCGCATGATGGACGAGGAGTACACGCCGGAGGACGACCCCGGCTCGCTCCTCGGGCCAGGTTGGGAGGAGGAGGCGTTAGGAGCTGAAGCCTTCCAGGAGCCGCCAGAGAGCCCCACCAACCGCGCCGTCGACAACAGATACAGGGTACCACTAATTCCTCAGGGGCAAGCTTACGCTAACCATGAGTCACAGGTGAACCAGGTCATGATAACCCACAAGTATAGGGGATCGCAACAGTTTTCGAGGGTAGAGTATTCAACCCCAATTTATTGATTTGACACAAGGGGAGCCAAAGAATATTTTCAAGTATTAGCAGTTGAGTTGTCAATTCAACCAGACGTGGATAACTTAATATCTGCAGCAAAGTATTTAGTAGCAAAGTAGTATGATAGTAACGATAACAGTGGCAGAAGTAACAGTGATAGTATTGTAGTGATTGTAACAGTGGCAACGGAAAAGTAAATAAGCAAAGAACAATATGTGAAAAGCTCGTAGGCATTGGATCGGTGATGGAGAATTATGCCGGATGCGGTTCATCATGAAACAGTCATAACATAGGGTGACACAGAACTAGCTCCAATTCATCAATGTAATGTATGCATGTATTCCGAATATAGTCATACATGCTTATGGAAAAGAACTTGCAAGACATCTTTTGTCCTACCCTCCCGTGGCAGCGGGGTCCTAGTGGAAACTAAGAGATATTAAGGCCTCCTTTTAATAGAGTACCGGACCAAAGCATTAACACATAGTGAGTACATGAACTCCTCAAACTATGGTCATCACCGGGAGTGGTCCCGATTATTGTCACTTCAGGGTTGCCGGATCATAACACATAGTAGGTGACTATAGACTTGCAAGATAGGATCAAGAACTCACATATATTCATGAAAACATAATAGGTTCAGATCTGAAATCATGGCACTCGGGCCCTAGTGACAAGCATTAAGCATAGCAAAGTCATAGCAACATCAATCTCAGAACATACTGGATACTAGGGATCAAACCCTAACAAAACTGACTCGATTACATGATAAATCTCATCCAACCCATCACCGTCCATCAAGCCTACGATGGAATTACTCACGCATGGCGGTGAGCATCATTAAATTGGTGATGGAGGATGGTTGATGATGGCAACGGTGACGGATTCCCCTCTCCGGAGCCCCGAACGGACTCCAGATCAGCCCTCCCGAGAGAGTTTAGGGCTTGGCGGCGGCTCCGTATCATAAAACGCGATGAATCTTTCTCTCTGACTATTTTATCCCCGAAAACAAATATATAGAGTTGGAGTTGAGGTCGGTGGAGCTCCAGGGGACCCACGAGGCAGGGGGCGCGCCCAGGGGCAGGCGCGCCTCCCACCCTCGTGGACAGGGTGTGGGCCCCTGGCCTTGATTCTTTCGCCAGTATTTTTTTATTATTTCCAAAAATAATCTCCGTGAAGTTTCAGGTCATTCCGTGAACTTTTGTTTCTGCACAAAAATAACACCATGGCAATTCTGCTGAAAACAGCAGCAGTCCGGGTTAGTTCTATTCAAATCATGCAAGTTGGAGTCCAAAACAAGGGCAAAAGTGTTTGGAAAAGTAGATACGACGGAGACGTATCAACTCCCCCAAGCTTAAACCTTTGGTTGTCCTCAAGCAATTCAGTTGACAAACTGAAAGTGATAAAGAAAAACTTTTACAAACTCGGTTTGCTCTTGTTGTTGTAAATATGTAAAGCCAGCATTCAAGTTTTCAGTAAAGATTATGAACTAACCATATTCACAATAACACTTAGGTCTCATGTTTACTCATATCAATGGCATAATCAACTAGCGAGCAATAATAATAAATCTCGGATGACAACACTTTCTCAAAACAATCATAATATGATATAACAAGATGGTATCTCGCTAGCCCTTTCTGAGACCGCAAAACATAAATGCAGAGCACCTTTAAAGATCAAGGACTGACTAGACATTGTAATTCATGGTAAAAGAGATCCAATCATAGTCATACCCAATATAAATTAACAGTAATGGATGCAAATGACAGCGGTGCTCTCCAGCTGGTGCTTTTTAATAAGAGGGTGATGACTCAACATAAAAGTAAATAGATAGGCCCTTCGCAGAGGGAAGCAGGGATTCGTAGAGGTGCCAGAGCTTGATTTTGAAATAGAGATAAATAGTATTTTGAGCGGCATACTTTCATTGTCAACATAACAACCGAGAGATGGCGATATCTTCCATGCTACACACATTGTAGGCGGTTCCCAAACAGAATGGTAAAGTTTATACTCCCCCTCCACCAACAAGCATCAATCCATGGCTTGCTCAAAACAACGAGTGCCTCCAACTAACAACAGTCCTGGGGGAGTTTTGTTTGCAATTATTTTGATTTGATTTGCATAAAGCATGGGACTGGGCATCCCGGTGACCAGCCATTTTCTCGTGAGTGAGGAGCGGAGTCCACTCCTCTTGAGAATAACCCGCCTAACATGGAAGATACGGACAACCCTAGTTGATACATGAGCTATTCGAGCATACAAAACAGAATTTCATTTGAAGGTTTGGAGTTTGGCACATACAAATTTACTTGGAACGGCAGGTAGATACCGCATATAGGAAGGTATAGTGGACTCATATGGAAATAACTTTGGGGTTTAAGGGATTGGATGCACAAGCAGTATTCCCGCTTAGTACAAGTGAAGGCTACCAAAAGACTGGGAAGCGACCAACTAGAGAGCGATAACAGTCATGAACATGCATTAAAATTAATGAACATTGAGTGCAAGCATGAGTAGGATATAATCCACCATGAACATAAATATCGTGAAGGCTATGTTGATTTGTTTCAACTACATGCGTGAACATGTGCCAAGTCAAGTCACTTGAATCATTCAAAGGAGGATACCACCCCATCATACCACATCACAACCATTTTAATAGCATGTTGGCACGCAAGGTAAACCATTATAAACTCCTAGCCAATTAAGCATGGCATAAGTAACTATAATCTCCAATTGTCATTGCAAACATGTTTATTCATAATAAGCTGAATCAGGAACGATGAACTAATCATATTTACAAAAACAAGAGAGGTCGAGTTCATACCAGCTTCTCTCATCTCAATCAGTCCATCATATATCGTCATAATTGCCTTTCACTTGCACGACCGAACGATGTGAATAATAATAATAGTGCACGTGCATTGGACTAAGCTGGAATCTGCAAGCATTCAATAAACAGGAGAAGACAAGGCAATATGGGCTCTTGGTTAAATCAACAATAATGCATAAAAGAGCCACTTCAACATTTCATTATGGTCTTCTCCTATCGACCCCCAAAGAAAAGAAAAGAAATAAAACTATTTACACGGGAAAGCTCCAAACAAGCAAAAGAAGAACATGAAATATTTTTTTGGGTTTTGTTTTAATTATTACTACTACGGCAAGAAAGGTAAACTAGCTAAACGCTACAACTAATATTTTTTGTTTTTCTTAAGGTTTTTCAAACACACAAGAAGAAAGCAAGAAAAAGAAAATAAACTACCATGGATATTACAGTGAAAAAGTATGAGCACCGACAACTAGCAATGAGTGTGTGAACATAAGTGTAATGTCGGTGAGAGATACGTACCCCCCCCCCCAAGCTTAGGCTTTTGGCCTAAGTTGGTCTGTTGCCACGGCTGGCCTGGCGGATATCCAAAGCTGTAGCTGGGGTCGTACTGAGATGGAGCCTCGGATTGCCACCAGTTGGCAATCACCTCCGGATCCCCCTGGTAATCAGATTGTCGTGGAGGATCAAATTGTGGTTCCGGCTCTGGCTCTGTAGCTGATGTAGGGTTCCGGTAGGCGTGGATGGCCGCCAGCGGAACGAGATACTTGCCTGCAGATAAATCATACAAAGAAGGAGAAGGCAAGGTAATAGTCTCAGGGTGATTTTTATCAAATAACAGTTTGTATTTAAGCGCCTTTCCCTATTCTTAATAATAAAATTATGCGCTACCATACTCTTATAGTCTAGAAAAACAGTAGGCAACAATTTTTCTTCTTTCTCATAATGCCTAATAGGTATGTTATAGTATGCAGCGAGGCGCGAGGCGAAGATGCCTCTCAAGATAGGGCCCTTAGTACGGTTAAGATTTAACCGCTTTGCAACAATAGCGCCCATACTAAATGTGTCATCACGAAACAAGGCATGGAACAAAATAATAATATCAGGGACACTCAGGTTTTCACAGTTTCCGCGACCAATTAAGCACCTACTAGCAAATATAGCAAAGTAACGTAGAACAGGAAAGTGTATGCTAGTGATTCGTGCGTCGGAAACCTTCCTCGTTTCCCCTATAGCAATTGTATCAATAAACCCCTCCACATCGTTACGATGTGGTTCCTCTATGATGCCCGAAAAGGGTAACTTGCAAACCTCACAAAATTCACGAAGGGTCATCTCCTTATACTCATCATATAGATAAAAATCCACCGTAGGTGGTGACCTCCTAGAATGGAAATGAAAATTTTGCACAAAGGTATTAGTGAGTAAGAGATACGATTCGCGTTGGTCACGGAGGAAGTCGGTGAGGCCTGCATTCTCAGTCAATTCATAGAAATCATCATAAATCCCGGCTGCTCTCAAGAAATCATCACAAGGCCATTCACACGGCCGAACTTCCGTGGTGCGAGCGAGATTATACTTGGGCCTCTCTTCTTCTTCACTTTGCTTTTCCTTCGAGCTTCGGCTCGAAGAGCCCCTCAAAAATCTCTTCATCATTATCTGAAATATTCTGAAATTTTTAGTAACTTCAAATAAAAGTGAACCAAACTCAACAAAATTGATAGCAACAACTCCCACAAGTGCCTAGAGACTATATCATGCATTAGAACTACTTGGAACCATATAAATTTGACATGCAAGATCAAGAACATGGTCACCTAGGCAGCACAAATTTGCAATGAATAAAGCACTAGGACAAAAACTAATTGGACCATTGGAGGAGTCACATACCAAGGAACAATCCCCCAAGGCAGTTTTGTGAGAGGTGCTTTGAGCAAGGAGATCGAAAATCGCAGCAAAATGAGCTAGAACTCGTGCTTGAGCTGGTTGGTGATTTTTTTGGGGAGGAAGGAGTGTGTGGGTGCAAAAATAAGTGGAGGGGAGCCACCAAGGGCCCATGAGGCAGGGGGGTGCGCCCAGGGGGGTGGGCGCGCCCTGGACCCTCGTGGCCAGGTGCTTGCTCCCCCTGATGTGTTCTCAGTGCCAAATATTCTCAAATATTCTAGAAAAAATCATATTTCATTTTCGGGGCATTTGGAGAACTTTTATTTTCGGGGTATTTTTTATTGCACGGATAATTCAGAAAACAGACAGAAAATACTATTTTTGCTTTATTTCAACTAAATAACAGAAAGTAAAAGGAGGGTACAGAAGGTTGTGCCTTCTAAGTTCATCCATCTCATGCTCATCAAAAGGAATCCACTAACAAGGTTGATCAAGTCTTGTTAACAAACTCATTCCGAATAACATGGAACCGGAGAAATTTCGAATAACACTATGTTACCTCAACGGGGATATGCACATCCCCAATAATAAGAATATCATATTTCTTCTTGACAGTACGAAGAGGAAATTCAAAACCTCCAATAATAATTGATGGAACTTTTCCAATAGAATTTATACTATGAACTTGAGGTTGTTTCCTCGGAAAGTGTACCGTATGCTCATTGCCATTAACATGAAAAGTGACATTGCCTTTGTTGCAATCAATAACAGCCCCTGCAGTATTCAAAAAGGGTCTTCCAAGAATAATAGACATACTATCGTCCTCGGGAATATCAAGAATAACAAAGGCCGTTAAAATAGTAACGTTTGCAACCACAACAGGCACATCCTCACAAATACCACCAAGTATAGCAGTTGATTTATCGGCCATTTGCAAAGATATTTCAATTGGTGTCAACTTATTCAAATCAAGTCTACGATATAAAGAGAGAGGCATAACACTAACACCGGCTCCAAGATCACATAAAGCAGTTCTAACATAATTCCTTTTAATGGAGCATGGTATAGTGGGTACTCCTGGATCTCCTAACTTCTTTGGTATTCCACCCTTAAAAGTACAATTAGCAAGCATGGTGGAAATTTCAGCTTCCGGTATCTTTCTTTTATTAGTAACAATTTCTTTCATGTACTTAGCATAAGGATTCATTTTGAGCATATCAGTTAAACGCATACGCAAAAAGATATGTCTAATCATTTCAGCAAAGCGCTCAAAATCCTCATCATCCTTTTTCTTGGATGGTTTGGGAGGAAAAGGCATGGGTTTTTGAACCCAAGGTTCTCTTTCCTTACCGTGTTTCCTAGCAACAAAGTCTCTCTTATCATAACGTTGATTCTTTGATTGTGGGTTATCAAGATCAACAGCAGGTTCAGCTTCTACATCATTATCGTTGCTAGGTTGAGCATCAACATGAACATTATCATTAACATTATCACTAGGTTCATGTTCATTACCAGATTGTGTTTCAGCATCAGAAATAGAAATATCATTTGGATTCTCAGGTGTTTTAGCAATAGGTTCACTAGAAGCATGCAAAGTCCTATCATTTTTCTTTTTCTTCTTTTTAGAAGGACTAGGTGCATCAATATTATTTCTCTGAGAGTCCTGCTCAATTCTCTTAGGATGGCCTTCAGGATACAAAGGTTCCTGAGTCATTTCACCAGTTCAAGTAGCCACTCTAACAGCATAGTCATTATTCTTACTATTCATTTCATTGAGCAAATCATTCTGAGCTTTACACTACTGGAATAAGCTAATTTGCCATCTGCCAGCTCTTTGCCGTCTACTAGCTGACGGCAAAGAAGCTCTTTGCCATCAGCTACCCAGAAGCTGACGGCAAAGAAGTGGCAGACGGCAAAGAAGCTCTTTGCCATCTGCGGGCTCTTTGCCGTCAGCTGGCGGATGGCAAAGAGAGAGGTGGCCCCCACCCCCCGCCCGTTTGGGGAAAACTTAATGCCCCACCTCTTTGCCGTCTGCCAGCGGACGGCAAAGAGGCAAAAGGGCGGACGGCAAATAGTGGCGGACGGCAAAGAGGAGACTACCTAACGGCCCGTACCCCCGCCCGTTACTCTCTGTTCTCTCCCTCTCTCTCCTCGTCGACGCGCACTACATCCCACCCCACATCCCACCCCA